>NW_020948463.1:1237910-1456644 GCF_900497805.2 Vombatus ursinus | reverse complement strand
CCCCTTCCCCTTCAATTTTCCTGTAGGGCAGGATAGATTTCTGTACCCTATTTCCTGTATTTCTTATTTCCCAGTAGCATGTGAAAGCATTTTTTTTAAACATGTGTTTTTAAAACTTTGGGTTCCAAATTTTCTCCCTTCCTCCCTCCCCACCCACCCTCACTGAAAAGGCAAGCAACTCAATATAGGCTATACTTGTGCAGTTATGCAAAACACTTCCATAGTAGACATGCTGTGAAAAACTAACTCTATTTCCCTTACTCCTATCCCGCCCCCCCCCTTTATTCTATTCTTTCTTTTGACCCTGTCCCTCCTCAGAAGTATTTGTTTCTGATTACCCCCTTTCCCAATCTGCCCTCCTCTCTATCATCCCCCTACTCTCTTGTCCCCTTCCCCTCCCCCATTTTCCTGTAGGGTAAGACAGATTTCCATACCCAATTGAGTGTGTATGTTATACCCTTCTTAAGTCAAATCCTATGAGAATAAGATTCACTCATTTCCTCTCACTTTCCCCTGGTTCCCCTCCACTGTAAGAGCCTTTTCTTTTCTTTTCTTTTTTTTTTTGTGAAATAATTTACCCCATTCTACCTTTCTATTTCTCCTTCTCCTAGTATAATCGTCTCTCACCCCTTAATTTTATTCTCCAGATATGACTCCTTCATCTTCAACTCACCCTGTGCCCTCTATCTATCTATCTATCTATCTATCTATTTATATCTATATATATGCACATATAATTTTTTCCCCTCCAACTACCCTAATACTGACAAAGATCTCATGAGTTACAAATATCATCTTTCCATGCAGGAATGTAAACAGTTCAACCTTAATAAGTTTCTTATGATTTTCTCTTTCCTGTTTACCTCTTCATTTTACACTTGAGTCTTGCATTTGAAAATCAAATTTTCTATTCAGCTCTGGTCTTTCCATCAAGAATGCCTGAAAGTCCTCTATTTCATTGAATGACCATTTTTTCCCCTGAAGGATTATACTCAGTTTTGCTGGGTAGGTGATTCTTGGTTGTAATCCTATGTCCTTTGCCCTCTGGAATATTATATTCCATGCCTTGCAGTCCCTTAATGTAGATGCAGCTAAATCTTGTGTTATCCTGATTGTGTTTCCACAATACTTGAATTGTTTCTTTCTGGCTGCTTGTAATATTTTCTCCTTGACCTGGGAACTCTGGAATTTGGCTACAATATTCCTAGGAATTTTCCTTTGGGGATCTCTTTCAGGAGGAGATCGGTGGATTCTTCCAATTTCTATTTTGCCCTCTGGTTCTAATATATCACGGCTCTTTTTTTGATCATGGCTTTCAGATAGTTGAATAATTTTTAAATTCTCTCTCCTGGATCTATTTTCCAGGTCAGTTGTTTTTCCAATGAGATATTTCACATTGTTTTCTAATTTTTCATTCTTTTGGATTTGTTTTACAGTGTCTTGATTTCTCATAAAGTCACTGGCTTCCAATTGCTCTATTCTAATTTTTAAGGAAGTATTTTCTTCAGTAAGCTTTTGAACTTCCTTTTCCATTTGGCCAATTTTGTTTTTTAGGGCATTCTTTTCCTCATTGGCTTTTTGGACCTCTTTTGCCATTTGGGTTAGGCTATTTTTTAAGGTGTTATTTTCTTCAGTATTTTTTTGAATCTCCTTTAGCAAGCTCTTAACTTGTTTTTCATGATTTTCTTGCATCACTCTCATTTCTCTTCCCAGTTTTTCCTCTATTTCTCTTACTTCCTTCTCAAAATCCCTTTTGAGCTCTTCCAAGGCCTGGGACTGATTCATATTTTTCTTGGAGGCTTTGGATGCAGGAGCTTTGACTTTGTTTTCTTCTTCTGGTTGTATGTTTTGATCTTCTTTGTCACCAAAGTAAGATAATATAGTCTGACTCTTTTTGTGCTGCTTGCTCATGATCCCAACCAATTACTTGAGTTTTAAACTCTTTGTTAAGGTAAAAGTCTGCTTCCAATGTGGAGAATGTACTTTCCCAAGCTTTGGGGGTTTGTACAGCTGTTTTCAGAGATACTTCTAGGGACCTGAAAAGTGTCAGTTCTTCCAAGGTGCTATGATAAGGGGCGAGGTGTTTCCTCTCCATAGCCATAAGCTCCACCATGCCAGCGTTCCTCCTCGCCCCAGGACCGCCCCTCAAAACTGTGACCCAGATCCAAGCACAGGTAAAGCAAGAGATTCCTGCCTCAGCCCTGGCAAAGAGATCCTTGCAATCCCCCTCTGATCAGCCACCAGATTCCCCTTCAGTCTGTGGGCCGGAAGCTCAGAAGCCAGCCGCTGCCCTCGGGGCGGCTGAGATCTAGCTTCTTCTCTAACTGCAGTAACAGACTTTTCCCACTGACCTTCTAAGTTATCTTTGGCGTTTGTGGGTTGAGAAGTCTGGAAACTGCCACAGCTGCCGGCAATTCAGTCCTCTGAGGACTGCTCCAGGGTCTCTGCGGCCTGCGCGCCCACACCGAACTGTGCTCCTCTCCCCACCCGGCACGATATAGCTTTGCGATCAGCCATCCAGATTGTCTTGGGCTGGAAATTTGTTTTATTCTGTTTTTTTGTGGGTTCTGCTGCTTTAGAATTTTTTTAGAGCCATTTTTTGTAGGTATTTGGAGGGGTTTGGGGGAGAGCTCTAGCAAGTCACTGCTTTCCTTCTGCCATCTTGGCTCCGCCCCCTTTTTTAAACTTTAAAAAAAAATCCTTATTGATGTTCCTTTTTAAACGCTATTGTCACTTACCAATGATTCCTCCCATCCCATAAGAACTCTCTCTTTTAACAAATAGATGTAGTCAAGCAAAAAAAAAAAAGTCGACATACTGTCCATATTCGAAAATATATGCCTCTTTCAGTACCTAATGTTCACCATTAGTATTAATAATTAATAAATCCTTGCTGATTGATTGACCACCTCTTTACTGATAGGTGGGAGACATGCTACACCCTCAAGACTTCTAAAGTCATAAAGAGTCACTGAATTAATTAGGTTTCTCCAAATTTTCTCAAAGTTTTTCTTTATATCACTGTGGTCATTGGATAAATCATTCTCTTGGTTCTGCTTACTTTGCTCTGTATCAATTCACACAAATATTTCCAAGCTCTTCTGAATTCTTTAGATGTCTCATTTTGCAAAATATTTTGTGAGAGAGCGTGTTTGTTAAAAAATTCTGAGGCTGCAGATCCCATCATCAATTGTATCCTCAAGGTTAAATGTCAATTTGCCTAGGCTATGCTCTCATACTTTGAGACCTATAAGGAAGGATCTGCACAAAGCAGACATCACTGATGGATTATTTTAAGCTGGTGCATCCTTCATGATCTCCAACACCATCCACTAGCTGTGAAGAACACAGCATTAGAGTGTCGGAGGTGGCGTCAAGAACTCTCCAGTCTTGGGGTCTTCCGATAGCAGTGGCTAAAGTCCCAGCAACCTCTCCCTTTGTTTTCAGAGAGCAGCCAAGGCAGAGAGGTTTACTGCAGTATAGTATACAGTACAACACCCTTAAACTATCATCTGACACAGTAAAATGTAGGACTTAAGTTAAAAAGTTTAAGTTTTAATAATTTTATATGATGTACTGGATTTATGGTACTATAGATTTCATGTACTATGAAAAATTAATATTGTCTGAAATTAATGTTTTTAAATTGAGATGTTAGCACAAAAGCTCACAGAATTCTAGGGTAACACTAATGAGAAAAGTTGGATGACTAGGTGGTGGTGGTGGTGACTCAATGGCCTCAGACATTTATTAGCTGTGTGACCATGGGAAAGTCACTTAACCCTGTTTGCCTCAGTTTTCTCATCTGTAAAATGAGCTAGAGAACAAAATGGCAAACCACTCCAGCATTTTTCCCAAGAAAGTCCCAACTGAGGTCACAGAGAAGCAGATATGACTGAAACAACTGAATGAAAATGAGATGTTCATGTCACAGTTTAGAGGGATGATACAGACTGGTGTCACACCAGATGGGCAATCAAGGATGGGTTGTGATCTGCATTATGAGAAGGGACCCCAGAAATCACAGATCCATTTGAATATTGAGCATTTTTGAAAATATGAATATTGAGCATATATTTGAATACATGTAACACATGAGGTTTTTTACAGAAGAATATTTGCTTCAGAAGGTATAGTCATAAATTTATTCCCTTCAGTACATGGGACATTCTCCTTCTCCCCATCCCCTCCCTCCCCCACCCCTAGCCATCCCTCTTACCATTATCACTCTCTACAAAGGAGAAGAGGTTTAGGCTTATAGTTTAGCTCAGTTCCCGTAGAGCACATCCTAGTTCCAAGTCCAAACCCCACTCAGCCTTGAGTCCCAGGTACCCTACTTTCTCAGGGCTTCCATCGGCTGCATCATGCTACCTGCTATCCAGATTCCATGGTAGCCAATCCCTGTCTGACACCTGAAACTGAGGAAAACAATAGAATAGAAACAAACACTCCCAGGGCTAATTCTCAGAGCTGAGGTTAAAAAAAAAAGGAAAGAAGGTAAACAGAGTTAGTCAAGTCCCTCCCTTCTCACTGGTTCAGTGCATGGCATCCATGCTGGGCATAGCAGAAAGGATGAGAGTAGCCACAAACATGTCAGAAAGGAGCAAGGTCAAAAAGATGATGGCAAAGAAAAAAGGTCTCAGTCAGTTTCACCACTTTGAAAGAAGAAGGAATTCAATCAAGGAGGCTACACCCACCCTGGTGGGATGGAATACAGAAGTCTTCGTGCTAGACAAATTGACCATGCTCAAAAGGTCCCTCAAAGGAAGCTCCATATTAGAACTGGGCATACCCAGAAGCCTAGTCTACATAAACATACATAGAAACCCACGACTAAGTAACAGAGATGCTAAGCAAATTTTTCTAATTAGAGATTGGAAATCTTGATTGTGTAAATTAATATCATTATAATAATAATTCTTTATCACTCTCCTTTAAATGTTTACCAGAGTTAAAAGCAAAGGTCTTGATCTTTCTAAACTGTGTTGTCAAGAAAGCCAACAAATCAACCAATAAGCTATTTTCTCTGATAGAAAATTTATATCAGATAGGTTTTGTTGTGTACAAGGTACTGTGCTGTATCAGATATATGACTTAGCCCTGCTCTAGAGAAGTTTATGATGCAGGTAGAGAGACAAGTGATTAATTGCCATATTAGTATCACAAAGGATGTAGATTATACTTACATTTAATTTATACAAATTAAATTCAAGCATAAATATTAGGGAGAAGAGGAGATAAGAGTGTGAAGAGAGACACAGATAGACAAAGACAGAAATAACTTCTGAAAAGAGGTGGGAAACCTGTGTCCTCGAGGTCACATGTAGCTCTCTAGGTCCTCAAGTTCAGCCCTTTGACTGAATCCAATCTTCACAGGACAAATCCCCTTAATAAAAGGATTTGTTCTGTAAAACTTGGACTTGGTCAAAAGGCCTCACTTGAGGATTTAGAGGGCCAGATATGGCCTCAAGGCTGCAGATAATACTAGCTGTCATTCCATGCAATCGGCAGATGCCCAAGAGTGTGCCTGAGATGGTATGGTATGAGTGAATCTCCCATTTTCTCAGTCTACCCCATTTCTCTGTCTTCATTGTTGTCATTGCATGAGCATTTTGATTCATTGAGGGTGATTCTAGAATAACCTCTTCATCAAACTCACAGAGAAAATATTCCTCATATGTAGGCTCATGCAACTAATGCAACTAACATAGTTTTCCTTTAGTTGTCATTGCCAATCTGCTAGAAGACTCTCCGACTTTTTCTTGTTCTCTCTTATCTCAAGGTGAAGCAGTAGAAGAAAGTTCTATGATGCTATGATCATCCTCTAATATAATCACACTTGCATATGACTATTTCAAAACTATCCCCCCCCCATCATTAGGTTTCTTGTTAGCTAAATCTTTTTGTTTTCTTCTGAAATAAAAGACTGTCCAATGAGGTCCCAGTCCTTACAGCATCTGCAGTAATATTCCCTCCATGGATTCAGTTCAGCATGTGGAAATTTGATGAGCCAGTTCCCAGCCATCAATGACTGAAGGGCTATGGGGAACCATGTGGTAACAACCAAAGAGCCTGGAGGGTTAATGACTCTGTAGAAACTGAGCCAGAACTGAGTACAAAGATTTTGAGCTCAAGAGCCCTCTCCCACTTACCTGGTAACTATGAGTGAGGAGGATGTCCAGGTCCTCTCCTTGATTTTGACTTTGCCATCATTTTTATCATGCTCCATGTAGGATAAATTCATCACCGGGAAACTCACCATCATAGAGATTGATTCAGTTTTGCTACCAATTAATACCCTTAGTTGCTTCTGCCTCTCTAATTAGAGGGCTGGAGGGCAAAGCAAAAATGCCTCTTTTTATAGAGAGCCCAAAATGTCAGCCATCTTTTTGTTATCAGCTGCTCTGCTCAGTTTTGACTCCACCATCATCTTCATCATGCCCCTGCACTGGATATATTCTGGCCCTCCTGACCCCCTCTTTTGAGCTTCCTGTTGAGACTTGTCTTTCCCCATTAGATTGTAAGCTCATTGGGGGAAAAGACTGTCTCTTTTTTTTCTTTTTTTGTATCCTGTAGCTTAATACAGCATCTGGCAAACAATTAGTGTTTAATAAATGTTTATCATATCATACCACACCTTAAAATGCTATTTAATCACTAGATATTATTGTTATTATTATTATTAATTTGTTCTTTCACCATTAAATATAATTTTCAGAGCAAGGACTATGGGTGTTTTTTGGTTGTTGTTGTCATTGTTGTTGTGCATATGTAGCTCCTTATTAGACCGATTGTTACATGGATTTTTGTAGTTTTAGTCTTTCCCAGCCTGGAAAGATCCTGAACCATAATGAAGTTTGGCTAGAGGTAGGAATTGTGAGAGCTGGGGAAACTTTTGAAAGCATCTCTCTGCATTGGGGGGTGGGATGGAGATGGGTGACAGGTGACTATAGGAGCAAGAAAAGTCCAAGCTTAAGTGGTGATTGACCATAAGCTGGAACAATGGGATATTTCCCTTTTAACTGATCTACTTATGGAATAATCTTCTTGGAAATAACACTAAGGGATGTGTCTGCCCTGAGAGATTGATGAAACTGGTGAGTTCTTCATTCTCCATTTTCCTCTCTGCTTTCTCATTTCCTGGCAACCCAGCATTATTCATTATTAAGCACTTTCCTCTTCTTTTTAAATTTTATTTGCTGCTTCTATTTTAATAATGGGCATTATCCAAAGGAAAATAAGATTTTTGAATTCCTTTCAGAGTAAAGGTCTTTGCTATGGAGGATGTGGATATGAGAGAAAAAGGGGGGAATTTCGTGCATATTTAACTATATTGAATTTGACTGTCAAAGAAGTCTCCCTTTCCAGACTGGAAGTGAGAGATCACCTAGGGGCTCATAGCTTTATCTTATTTCTTTTATCAAATATAAGGGGGGAAGACCACCACATGAACCTGCCAGGCATTGATCTTGACTAAAACCTGTAGGCTAGGTCACTTTTTTGAGGCAAATTTTAAAATATTTTATTGATATCTTTTGTTATATACTCATTTTCTGTGGTGTTTGATTCTTTGTGATCCCATTTGGGATTTTCTTGACATAGATACCGGAGTGTTTTGCTATTTCCTTCTCCAATTCATTTCACAGATGAGGAAACTGAGGCAAACAGGATTAAGTGACTTGCCCAGGGTCATACGGCTAGTGAGACCCTATTTGAACTCACGAAGATGTGTCTTCCTGACACCAGGTCCAGCACTTTGCATCACCTAACTTGCCCCTTCATTTTCTCTTCCTATTCAACAATTCCTTGATGATCTTTTACTCCTATTCCACTTTGGAGTTGCACATTGGTTATTGCAGTCTGCTCATGCCCAACGTGTACCTCTCCCTTGTCCTCTGTGTGATATTATTAATTTTTAGTTCTTCTGAAGCAATAATGTTCCACATCTGACAATACCAGTAAAACTGTAGCATTAAAAATTTAGGCCTTTATTTTCCATCATTCTTTGAGACATTTTACAAATGAGTTTTTTATATTCTAATTTGATGTTGCCTTTGGCAGCCAGATCTCTCCGTTTGTCAAGTAAGTTAGATGCTTGCTGGCTAAGGCTCTTTCCGGCCTCTTTTGGGCTCCTTTTTGTGTCAATTAATTTACATTGGTTAAACTTCTGGATGAAAGTATCATAGTTGGCAGTGAAGTCACTTACCCATTTCCTGTATTTGATTTTCAATCACTTCTTTGAATAATTCAGGGATAAATCATTTCAATTGTACATTAAAAATTTTCTCATTATTATTCTTTAAAAAAAGAAACAACAAAGCTAATTCTTAACTTCATTGAGTTAATGGTCTGACTGTACACAAACAACTGACTCATGGATAAGGCCACATGAATAACAAGTCTTTTTCCTGTTTATCAAAATACAATTGATTTCATTCTATTGTATTTGGTGTTCACTAAATCCAGTGACTATTAAGTTTTTTTTTTCCTTTTTGAGAATTCATGGTACAAGGACATGAGACTTGTGTGTAATCTACAAATCTATGGACTCTTTAATTCCTTGTTCTTCATGCATTTTCATATATTTTCCCTCATCTTCACTTTTTCCCTCCTTTGCATTGAAGTCATCAAGCATTGGAGTGGTGAGTGTTGCTTTGATTTATTGGAACTTAATAAGTTCTTCGTAGAATTCCATTACCATTTCATTCTCAGTAACTGATACAGGTACATAAGCTTCAATTATTTTCAGAGTGGTCTTTCTTTTTTTTTGAAAATTCTTATCATTAGTTTTACAATATATTATGTCCAAATGTTCTATGAAATAATATTTCTTGCTACTTCTGGCATACAATGTGACTCATTCTGCCATTTCCATTCTTTGCCTCTCCAAATAGGATCTGTGAGCCATTCTTCTCTTTGGCTGCAGATTCTCTTCTATCTTCTAGTTTTGTTTACAGAAAGAATTTCAAAGTTAATATGGTTCAGCTCCTTCAATAATATGACCACTCCTTAGTCATTGAAGAAGGACCTCAAATTTAGAGTAACAATTACTCAGTTGGTGCTTGATAGTGTAAAAAATTTTGATTTTTTTTTGCATGTTCTCCCTTTTTCCTTTTCTGCTCTTCCACCATCTCTGCAGAAGTGTAAGGAAGCCACATAGAAATGAGGGGCATTTGTTATTTTTCTTTGTTTCATGGGTTGCCATGACTACAAAAATTCATGGCTGGTCTTCAATCTATTGCTGAGACCATATCCAGCATTTCTAACATGGTGGAATCTGTTAGAGCCTGTGGTTCATTGGGGTATAGTCCATAAGAACTCAAGGTCACCTCAACACCACTAGGAAGCATTGTAGTAGTAGTAGTAGTAGTGGGAGGAGGAGGAGGAGTGTGTGTATGTGTGTGTGTGTATATGTGTATTTGTGTATTTGTGTTTATATTAACATATGAAACCTCCAATAAGAAAACTTCTACCAATGTAAATCAGCAGTAACAATTGACAGTCTTATAGAATTGTCTAGAGCACTGAGAGGTTTAAGTGTCTTGCCTATGGTCTCACTTGTGTGTGTGTGTGTGTGTGTGTGTGTGTGTGTATTTCGCAGAGGCAGCATGGCTTAGAATGTTGACCTTGGAGTCAGGAAGACGTGGGTTCAAATTCTGACTCCTGACGCTGACAAATATTAGCCTAGTGACCATGGGCAGGACACTTTACCTCTCAGTAGCCTAGATAGTACTTTAAGACTTTAAGTTGAAGAGCTGGTACTGAATTGCATTGTGTTGATTAATTATCAATCCTGAGAACAAAACCCCAAACTGCAATAAATTAGAAAGACATTTATAAGTTGTCTGGCAGAGCCAGAAGAAAGGCGTGGCCCTTCACTCCTGAGTGTTTGTACGTTTAACATTATATAGTATTCAAACAAAGGAACAAGGAAACAGTTGTCAAATTGACCAGCATAGAGAGTTTCCAGATAAAACCCATGGGTTGCTTGAGACGTATTTTGGGAGGAAACTCCTCGCTTCTATCTTCAGATCTGACTCCCTTGGAAGATTTTTTTGTGGGGTGGGGTCAGCATAACCTGGGTTCTGAGTTAAGCATTAAACAAATCTGTTCTCTTAGCCACAGAGGGCTAGGTTCAAACAATGCAATAAAGTTTTCCCACAATTGGTAGAAAGAGTTGGGAGTTCCTCTCACTAGTGAAATAATAATAATAATAATAATAATAAATATAATATCAGCATATATGCAAATATTTATATATCCTAAATCTTTATCTCTTCAGTTCTATTTGTCTATGTAAGTACACACATATAACTGTGCATAGTCCTCTCTGTTTGTGTAGGAGAGAGGTAGAACTAGATAGACAGGCCTGGGCCAGCAATTTCATCATCAAAGAAACTCTATTCAGTAATGAAGATGAGCAACTTAGCTGTAATTTATAATCTTAGAAGGCACTGGCAGGATAAGTGACTTGACAATGGCCACACAGCTAGTTAGTATCTGAGGCAGGACTTGAACTCAGTTTTTCTTATTTCCAAGGTCAACCTTTCTATCTACTGTTGTATTGTTGTCCATTCTCAGTTGAGTCTGACTCTTTGTGGCCTTATTTGGGCTTTTCTTGGCGGAGATACTGGAGTGATTTGTCATTTCCTTCTCCAGATCATTTTACAGATGAGGAAACTAAGGCAGATAGGATTAAGTGACTTGTCCAGGGTCACACAGCTAGTAAGTATCTGAGATTTGAACTCAAGTCTTCCTGACTCTGGCACTCTATCTACTGTGCCACCTAGCTGCCCTTCTATCTACTGTATCACACTGCTTCTCTGAGATATTTCATTATCCCAATTTTAATAGATAAGAAAAATGGAGTCAAAGGCAGTATATTGAATAAGGTTTTACATTTGAGATCAGTAAGATCCCTGTCAAAAATCTCTCTTTGACATATGCTAGTTATATGACCATGGGCAGGGAGGGCACTTACTTCTGTGAGCCTCAGTATCTGCATCTGTAAAATGGGGTCAGGCTAAATGGTTCTGTAAGGTTCCTTCCAGCTCTAAATCTAGGATGTTATGATTTGCTTGTGGTCAATTAGCATCTCAAATGAATAACCAAGATGAAAATTACAGTTCCCACTTTCTATTTTCATTCAATTTGCTATTCTATGTAGTCTGTCTACTATAGTGACATGCAACCAGTGGTGTGCTAGAGCCATGCCCTGTAAGAACCAATTGTTTAATCTTCAGTGTGAGCACTTACATATTGGAAATTGATAAAGAATACACATTAGGGCATGATTTATTGTTTTATTGATTGTCTAGATTTAAGAAAGAGATGGAGAAAATGTTAATAATCGGTAATCTTAAACCTCTGTCGTGCATACATCTTTTTTTTGGGGGGGGGGAACCACAGAACCAGTTGTTAAATTTTTACCAGCACAACCCCGAATGCAATAGAATAAAATTATATTTAAAGAAGTTTTTCATGAGAAATATGAATCTCCCTGTTCCCCACTGTCCTACTTTTGATCCAGTGCTTCTATAAACTAAGCCGCAGATGAGTTCCAAATTTTTGTTCTCCAACTAAACACCTGAAATGGGGGTGGGGGGAAGGGGGGAGGAAAATAATCTGTAACATGGTACATGTGACTAAGTGGGATCATGGAAACTTGATACAGTAAATCCAGGCACCTTCCATTGCAAGCTATAAGGAGGACGAAAACTTCTAAAATTGATATCTGGTGGGAAAAAGGGTAGGAAAAAGGAAGAGAGAAAGGGGAAAACAAAAATAGAGCTCATTTCCATGAGTGATTGTGTTTGCAAATTTCAGTAACTGGTTGGATTTAGTAAGAATTAAAATGGAAGTATTTGTTCCTTGACTCTAAAATTACTTTCCATCTTCTATTCAAATAAAATCATTCCCTGTTAGGTAGTTTTTCAAAGAGATCTAATTTGTAAATAGCCTCACATGAATATAACTGAAAAAAAATGTATCTTTTAATTTCATTTCAGTGGAGATAACAGTCTATTCCAGTGGTGGGAAACCTGTGGCCTTAAGGCCACATATGGCCACGAGGCCACAGGCTCCTCACCCCTGGTATTCATTCAACCAATATTTATTAAAAAGCAGCTATGTGCAATATACTATAATATATACTGAGGCGGGGCCTAAGAACAAGGGCATGATACAGCAATAAGCAAATCAAGGTCCCTATACTGAAAATTTTCTTTTAGAAAGTTATCCTTTTTATTGTGAACTTATTTATCAAGAAACAAGCAAAAAATTTTCCAATGTGCAATTTCTGTTAAATATGGGTTTTCTTAAATGTATATAGCAAAATAGTATATATATATATGAATATGTATATGTATATATACACACATATATACACATACACATAAATATATACCCTTTTATGTATGTATTTATATACTCAAACATACATACACACACTTTTGTTAGCTTTTCTGAACTTTTTGTTTTCTTTTGTCATACAAGGAATTTCTGAGTTGGTGATGAAAGGGGATGAAGTATAAATATAGATTTGATGAAAAATATGGATCATGACCCCAAAATCTTTGACAATTGCAACAATTGAGAAATCAAATATTAGTCTTTTGAGGTCAGAGTAGGAACAAAGCACCATTAGGATGTCTGTTTAACACAAATAAAATTTCAAGACTTGACCTTAACGGGAATATTATACAGTCATTTTATGAGATGGACTTCATTTTTTTTGTTCTGACTGAATTTCATACTTTTAAAGATCAATTACTTCTCTGAAATTTAGACTCTTAGAACATTTTTTTGGGGGTGGGGTGTTGGCACTAGGAGGTCAAATGATTTCCCCATGTTCCCAAATATTATATTTGCCGGAGGAAGTACTTGAACTCAGAACAACCAGACTCAAAGACCAAGTACTCATCTACTATGTCACACAGGCTCTACTGGAGTTTTGGTACCATGTATATCTTGCAATTCAGAAGACAGTGTGTCTGTTGACTTTAAAACGCAATCTCAAAAGACTACACAACCTAAGATGTATGACAAACCTCCTTCCTGTTTTGTGACACATGAATAATTCAGGCCTATACTTCGTTGAAAGTTGTTTTCTTTTTGGGTAGCCTTAATTTTGGTACCCATGGCTATTTTTGTGTGTAACAATTACATAAGCAAAAGATAAGGCCAAAGACTAAAAGTGAGTCATTCTTGTCTTGGATTAAACTCTAGTTTATGCTGCATAACATCTTTGTCAAGTCTCTTGTTACCTTTTCTTCACATTTTAGAATGAAGGCTTGTCTTAACTTACAAACAGTATGTTTATAGCATAGGAATGCTCAAGGTCAGACTATCAGAACTCCCCTTTCCATTCTGATACCCCAGCCCCTTCTGCTGCCACTGAGGATTTCTCTTTTCCCCTGATATAGGAGAAGCTTCCCTTCATCCTCACCGATTTGGGCCCTGAGGAAGCCCAGGATAGTTAAACTGCTAAGTTCATAATTTTCCATATGATGGTTATGATCTATAATTTTAATATATTATGGATCAAATAGCCTTTTTTAGGTTGAAGTGGAACCGTATAACAATGTCTGTATGAGAAAATATATTTTGGGGGCAGCTAGGTGGCGCAGTGGATAGAGCAATGGCCCTGGAGTCAGGAAGACCTGAGTTCAAATACAGCCTCAGACACTTGACACTTACTAGCTGTGTGACTTTAGGCAAGTCACTTAACCCCATTGCCTACAAAAAAAAAAGAAGATATATTTTGATTTCCAAACAACTGATTAAGGAATGAATTTTGGGATTAGCATTGTCTTGAATAAATTTGGAAGGAATATAAATCATATGAATGATTTTTAGATAAATATACAGGGCTTTGCAAAATTTGTATTTCCTTTTACACCTATATAAACCTACATTCAAAGTGAAGTAGAATAAGAGAAAGAAATAAGAAAAACAGTTAAGTGAACCTTTATAGTTCTAAAACCTTATGTGAAGTTCTTTATAATTCTAGAAAAGTAGCAAAGAAAATCTGTGTAACTCCTCAGTAGAAGGACAGATATTTACAAAAGAGGTTGAAAAACAAATCTCAGCTTTCATCTATGAATGGAAGTATTTCTGGCTTTTAAGTAAAGAACAAATACTAACAGCTGCCTTTCATTAAAGGATCTCAATAAAGAAGAATGAGTCCAACTCTTTGAGAAGATCACAAAATCTATAATAGAAGAAATAGAGGCCAAATAGCTTCTAAAATTGAATAGAAGGGCCAAAAGAAGTAGTCTTTCATATCATCAGAACATCGGAGCAGTCTAGGTAAAGGCACTGAAATACCTCTTCCTTTTTTTGTTATATAACCAAAAAAAAAAAAAAACCCAAAAAACTTGTAAACTAAGGGATTGTCCATCAATAGCCTAATAAATTATGCATATGAAAGATGTAGAATATTATTACCCTCTAAGAAGTGCAACGGTTGAAAGAAATCTGCAAAGGCCTGCATGAACTGATACAGACTTAAGTGAATAGAATTAGAAGAATAATTTATATGCTAACAATACCATTATGAAGAAAAACAACTTTGAAAGAAATAGGAATCCTGATCAACACAATGACCTACCATGATTCCAGAGGATTTGGGATGAAGTATGCTGCCTACTGCCTGACAGAGAAGTGATTAATGCAAGGCGCAGAATGAGACATTTTTAAATATGAACAATATGGGAATTTGTTTTGTTTGAATTTATATGTTATAAAGATTTTGATTTTCTTTTTTCTCCATTTGGGCGGGGAGATAGAAGGGAAGGTGAAGTTCAATGATAGAGCTACTAAAAAGAAAAAAAAAGAGGAAAGGCTTATTAAAACATTTTTTTATAGTTGCATAGTAAGGAACAAAAGGAATGCCGGAAGGAAATGCCGATAGGCAAGCTTTGAAACTATATGTTGAATTTATTATGTGTTTGAAAAGCATCTGTACATAATAGAGGTCTACAGGTTCATGTACAATCTTCTTTTTATTCTGCTTTGTATATGTAAATGTTTCTTTTATTTAGTTTTGGTTAAGTTTAGAAGGGAAAAATGAAAAGACTGTGTCCATGTAACAATCTTGGAAATAGGAAGCTACATTTAACTGGCTTTATCCTTCCCCTAAGGAGGTACAAAATATTAATTCTCTACCCCTCTTCCTTTTCATAGTCAAATAAAAAAAAAGAAAAAGATTTGATTTTTATGGCCTCCACTTTCTCTCCTCCCACTCCCTTCTCCACTCCAGGCAATCTGGATTCCTATCCCAAAACTTAACCAAAGCTGCTCTTTTGAAGATGACCAACCAGCTCTTAATTGTGAAATCCAAAGGCTTTTTCTCAGCATCTTTCTTGACTTCTGCAACATTTGACACTGTTGACCACCTTTTTCTGAGTACTCTCTTCTCAATTTTTTGTATAACACTCTGTTCTCTTACAACTTGTCTCGTCTTATTTTTTCCCCTAAGTGTTTGCTCAGTTATCATCCCCACTTCTTTTTCCTACCCATGTGTGTCTCATAAGGCACTATTTGGAGTTTTGCTTTTCTTTCCTCTCCTCTGTTACAACCAGATAGAAGAAGTACATAGTGATGGATCATAGAGGCTGCATACTTGTAAGAAATGATGAGACTAAGGGTATGAGCTTCCTCATACCCTTTTTGTGACTGAGTTGAAGTGAAGGTTTGAGAGGATATTAAGTGGTATAATGTAGTCCCTAAGCAGTGGTTGGAGTGGAGAGGACTATGGGTCATGGCACTGCATTCAGTGAAAATGATGGAAGAGGGGGTGGCTAGATGGCGCAGTGGGTAGAGCACCAGCTCTGGAGTCAGGAGGACCTGAATTCAAATTCGGCCTCAGACACATAAAAAAACAAACAAAAAAAAAAACCTCACTAGTTGTGTGACTCTGGGCAAGTCACTTAATCCCATTTGCCTCACTAAAAAAAATGATGGAAGAATAAGCTGAGAATTGGTAGAAAATTGTCGCCTTATAAGCTAAATGGAATGGACTTTAAAGGAAGAGAGATTGTGGCATGATGTTGAAGGGAGAGGCTCTTAGTGTTGGTCAGTAGTATGTCCTTTCCTCCTCTTGGTCCAAGATGTTTTTTTTTTTGTTTTGTTTTGTTTTGTTTTTTTCTGTTTGGTGGGTGGAGAGGGATTTGAGCAATGTGTATCAAGTATTGGAGAGGGTAGTCAGAGGTGCAAGTTTCATTGATTGCAGGAAGATGGGAAGAGTGATAGAGGAGTAACAGAAATGAGTTTGAGATAGCTCAATGAATGAGAAGGGCCAAGAGGGTTGGGTATATAGGAGAGATAGGTCTGAGACGGAATGGGTATAAGTGATCAGGAAGAGATAGCAGTTATGGTATATGCTATAAACCCAATTCATTGTAATCTAGCAAACATCTAGTAAATACTTACAGAGCATATAAGGCATTGTGTTAGGGTATGGAGATACCAAGGCAAAATGAAAAACAATTCTCCCCTCAGGGGGGTCCCATGGGAGTGATGTACTACATAAATGCAATGCCACATAAAACTGATTCTGAAAAGCAATCAGGCTCATTTAAATTGGTAGCTGAAATTTTACCCTTTATCATTGATTTAATTTTAAGTCAGAGTATTAGCAATAGAAAAACTAAAAAAATTGAACTGCAGATTTTTACAAACTTCCCCTGATCTCAAAAGATAATTCTCTCCCCTCCCCTCCCCCCATTAGTAGCCTATCTTTTAGTTTTCTCCAACTTTTACTCTTTGGTCACTTTATTTTAGAACAAGGATTCTTCACCTTTTGTATGTCACGGACCTCTTAGCCAGTCTGGTGAAGGCTGGGAACACCTTCTCAGAACAATGCTTTTAAATGTTTAGGTAAAATGCATAGATTGCAAAGGAAGCTAATTATATTGAAATACAGTTACTAAAATAAAAAAAAAGCAAGTTTACACACCCCAGGTTAAGTACTCTTGTTTCAGAGGCACTAGAAAAGATTGTCTCCTTGACAAAGTGGAATCAATTCCAATTCAGAGCGAGAACATTGGATTGGCAGGTGACTCTGTTTTCTACTGCTAAGCTTTTTTTTTCTCTCTTTGCAATATTGTTAAGTGTTACAAAGAATGCCATTCATTTTGTCAAATTCTTCTCTTTGAATTAGAACTGCATGAACTTAGAGACCTGGGATGATGGGGAATTTTCATTTTATTTTACTTTTGCAAAAGAACTTAGGAAGCAAGGGAATTGGTCCAAGGAGCTAGATTATTCATCTTCCGTCTCCGGAGATTCATTCCTGGAGTTCACCTCATACGGAGGATAACAGAGGAAAAAAAGTACCAATTTACTTTGTGTCCCTGAGTCAGACATTGAATTGGGTCTGAAGACGAATAATCTTGAAATTAAAAATATGATCCCCAAAGCTTTTGACTTCCTAAATTGCTTTTTGTAATTACCAGAATAACGACCCTGTCAATGCAGTCCCCTTTCATGCTCCATCTTTTTCTTTTCTTCTGCACTACATTTTGTGATTCTCATCCAGGCAATTGCCAGTTTACAACACTTTGTATCTTCCTCACCCAATTCTCTTAAATCTATTGTCTTTGCTTCATTCCCACCCTCAAAACACTTGCCCAAACCACTGGTGGCCCGGAGTATTTTGATTTCCTTCTTGTTGTCTTGCAGTTCTTCTTATCTTCAACTTCCTTTTTGGCTGAGATCTGAATTGCCAGTGAAAAATTAATCTTAAATGTATCACTCCCCTTTTCAAGAGTTTCCATTTTCACAAATGATCTATGCCCAGAGCAACATTTACCTGGAATAATGCCACGCCACCACTCCCCCACCCCCACATTTCCCATTAGCACTATTAAAGCTGCCTCCATTTTATCAAATTGCTCCCCTCTACTCTTCATCTTTCTCCCTATAGTTCAAACAGGTCATAATCCTTGCCTTCACCTGTTAATGTTCCCTAATATCTTACCTTGAACTCTTGGCAAAAGTTCTCCCATGTCCACTAAAACACTTCCCTAATTTCTTCCAGAAAAAAAAAGAGTCAATGAAGCTTTCTAAAACACTTAGAATATTACTCCAATAACCTATTAATCAAAAATTACTCATTTTTCTTTGTGATTTTTGTTACTGTTTATGGACTTCTGTACACCCGTTGAGAACCTTAGGTATTTTCTGTATCTGGCTCTGGACTCCTGTAAGTTTTCTGTGTCTTCTACATTACATTATCTATGAAATAAAACAAAAGCTTTCTTCTACCCATCTTGTTACATTGACTATTGGGTGCCATTTTACTCACAGTTGGGGAGTTTGTTTCTGTCATGTGCTTCTGCAGGAAACCTGTTAATGGTCCTGATATTGCTACCTCTTACTATGGGAGAGTTCACTTTCAGAATTCTAATGTCAGCTCACAAAGCTATGAACCACGATTTGCAATCTCCACACGCTTCTGCCTCAAGGCCACTATTACCCATTCCTACAGGGAGGCCGTGGTACATGCACTAGTTTTGGCTTCCTTTTCTACTTCTTCCCACAACATGAGTCTGCTCTGCTGTGTTCTGCTCTGTCCTGTGTCCAGGGAAAGGTGAAGAGGAGGCCAAACTTTTTTTCTCATCCAGTGGAAACCGAGCAGAAACTGTCAATTTCCTCTTAACAATGCATCAATCAATGTATATATCCTTATTCTGGAAGGGGAGAGAGATGCTTAAATTAATCACTATTTGGGAAGAAACCTTGCCTTCATCAATTGCTCTTCCTCAATATTCTGATTTTTTCCTTCTTCAAAATGAGGATAAAATGAACTCCCCACATCACAGGCATTTTGTGGAGATGCATACGTTTAGTTAAAAGATAACTGAGAGCACATCCAAGTACGACCTCTTCATTTAAAGGATAAGAAATGAGACCATAAGAGTAACACACCACAGGTCGAAGTGTCAGAGCCAGGATTGGATTTTAAGTCCAGTTCTTTGGACTCTAAGCTCATTTCAAAACTGGTATCGTTATCTTTTTGCCCTTTTCTGAATTTCCCAACTACTGCGGAAGATACTAGCAGCTCCCCTACCTCCTCCAGTCACAGAGGCTAGTCACTGAGCTGTCATCCTCAGCTCCCCATCCCCATACCTAATCAGTTCTCAAGTTTTATCCACTGAAAAGCTCTCCTATATGCCATCTTCTCTACTCCGACACCGCCGCCGCTGATGCAGGCCCTCATCGCCTCACACTGGAACTATTACAATAGCCTACCGGTTGGTCTCCCTGCCTCGTCTAACCCGCTCCAGCACTTCCTCCACTCCCCTCTCAAATTGATTTTTCTAAGGCTCAGGTCTGACCATGCCGACCCCCATTTGATAAATTCCAGTGGCTCCCTATCACCCCCAGTGCCAAATATTAAATCTTCTGTTTGACATTCTTGGCCCCTTCCTCCCTTTCCAGTCGTCTGACACCTTATTTGCCTTGGCCCACACTCTGTGATCCGGTGACCCTGGCCTCTTTGTTGTTCTTCACATCAGACAGTCTCCAGACTGAGCATCTTCACTGGCTGTTCCCCATGACTGAAACTCCCTTCCTCCTCATCTTCACCTCTTGGCTTCCTTCAAATCTCAGCTAAAGTCCCGCCTTCTGCAAGAAGCCATTCCCCATCCCTTCTAACGCTAGTACCATCCCTCCGTTAATCATTTTTAATTTATTCTCTTCCTCTTCCCTCTCCCCATGCTGCGTCATTTGCATATTGTCTCATCCATTAGACTGAGAGTTCCTTAAAAGCAGGGACTGTCTTTTGACTTTCTTTGTATCTCCAGTGCTTAAAAAAGTGCCTAGCATGGGGTAGGTAGGTAATAAATGCTTATTAAGTGACTGATTCCAGCACTCTTTCCACCACACCACATTGACTCTCGTGGTGCAGACTAGAAAGACCAAGGAAGAAAAAGTGATTAGGAAAGACGCCAGCATAGTTAATAACAGGAAGTTTGGGCAGGAGGACAGGACTTGGGGTTAGGGAAAATTGGCTGTTGATACTAAAAAGTGCTCAGGCCCAGGGCTGTGGGAAGCAAGGTAGTTCTTTCTTAAGTTATTAAGCAGGGAATCAAGCCAAAATCTCAGTCCCTGGAGCCAGGGCATAAGATCAAAGGTGCTAGGCTACTGAATAATATGGGTCTCTGGGCCTTTTAATTCCCTTACCTGGAGGCCTCAAATTGACCCTGGAAGTGGGAGGGCAGAGAGCCGAGTTTCCAGGTTAAGTGGCCCCAGCTGTGAATACTTAAAGACAAGGTGCTGGGCAGGTGATTATATCACACTTTTATTTAGAAGATAGTCCTACTTTTTACTCTAATCAACTACCAGTTCATCCCTTATAAATATGGGGGCAAGCTAATTTACTACCTACTACCAAATGTCTTCCAATTCTAGTTCCATGTTGCCATGTGGGAAGAAATAGATTTAATTTGTGTAGGTTCGATTCGGTAGTTTTAAAATGTTCAGGCTGGAAAAGAGCCTAGTCTCTATTGACTCAGTGACAACCTGGAGATCATTTGGCTCCTGCTTTTCCTCTGCACCCTATGGGGCAGACCCCACGCTCACTACCTACTCAGGGCAGATGGCCATGAAACTTGCTAGCAGTTACACAATGAAGAAATTTCTCAGCGCTCACCTTTCAGATCTCCAGGGTCACCCAGAGGGTGATCCCAGAGTGGTCTGGGTGTTCTACAGCAACTTTGTATTGGAGGGGAAGGTCAGGGCCAAGTGCAACCTTCTGGATAACTCCCCTGGAGCCTCAGACAACTTCATAATTGAGTTCTCAGAAAAGCTGCTGCTTCCCATTTGCGAGCTCCAAGAGTCGCTTTCCCATGGGTCATGCAACTGGTTCCTTTTCTCAGATGTCCTGAAGAGACTGAAGCTCTCCTCCCAGACATTTCAGCCCTGTTTCCCACACTTTGACGTCATCACCTTGCCCATCGTGGAGTTCGGCAGGCAGGTGGTTTCCAGCCAGCTGTTCACCCCTGCCAAGAGGCCTGGGAGTCTGGGCTCCAGCCCCCTGGCCAGAACTGAGACTATAGAGCTGATCTGCTATGAGCCTGAGTTGCTGTAGCTCCTAGGGTTTGAGGTTGAATTCCAGTCCTGGAGCAGCTGACAGGCTTGCCCACCAGCCCTTCCCTTTCTCTTAACAGCCCCCCATCTTTTTTCAGACAGATGGCAGTGTGAGGCAATAATACAAACCAACTGGAAGCTGCCTTATCATTACCAGCATTAGTGACTGGAATCTTTGGGTTCAAATTTCCTCTAGTTGCAATGAAAGCGGGAAAAGATGTCTCCTTGGTCTCTGAAGATCAGATAGGACCCACAATGACTGAGACAGGTGATGGGGTACCCTCAGCTCAGCTCATCTCATCCTCTTTAGCAAGGGTGTCTTTGGTGCCTGGCCCTAGGGCAGGCTCAAAGATCGCTGGGCACTAGTAACCAAGTCCCAGGCAGAGAGTGGCAGACCCAGGTCCATTTGGTGGTGCCAGCCCCGGTAGAGAAATTAGAAGACTCTTTCTTCTTCTTTTTTATAATTTATTTATTTATAGTTTACGTAATTTGCAGTCTATTAATCATAAGAATATCTATATACAAATGAAAAATAATAATATAAGTGAAAGTTCATTTATTACAAGTTTTTAGTAGGATAACAGCTAGGACTATTATGTAGCAAATTAAAACTTTTTTCCACACAGTTTTTGGTTCATCTTACAGCCAAAGCTTTCTAATTGTTTCTCTACAATTTCTAGCTTTTTGGTACTGTTCCTCATAGCTCATGACATAACCATTTTGGAGAATCAGGTCAATATGGGCCATCATAGGGAATCACTCAGGAAAGACAAAACAGTAATTTTGAGAGCTCTGTCTAGAAGGTTTCATTAGGGAGTTACTAAAATATCCATACCCTTTGAACCAGAGAATACAAGCCATCAATAAGAAAAAAGTCTTTATATACTCCAGCTAATTCATAGCAGCACTTTTGTGATAGATAAAAATTGGAAACAAAGTGGAAGTCCATTGATTAGGGAATCACTAAACAGATTGTAGTACATGAATGTAATTGAATATCTTGGTTCGTTGAGAAAAAAAATGAAGGGGCAGCTAGGTGGCACAGTGTATAGAACACCGGTCCTGAAGTCAGGAGTACCTGAGTTCAAATCCGGCCTCAGACCAAACACTTGACACTCACTAGCTGTGTGATCCTGGGCAAGTCACTTAACCCCAATGGCCTAAAAAAAAAAAAAAAGTGATGAATACGGAGCAGTATAGAAAGATCTTTATGAACTGATGCAGAGTGAAGTCCAGAGCCAAGAAAACAGCATATACAGCAACTACAACAATGTAAATGAAAAGAACAAAGACACACCAAAAAATCAAAAGTAAATGTAACAAAATAATGAAGATCAAACAGGACTCAAATTAAAAAAAAAACATATGAGAAGATATCCCCAAATGACTTCTTTTTGGAGGTAGGAGATACACAGGTGTTATACATTGCATAGGTTATCAGATTTTTTCAGGGTATCAGTTAGTTATTCTGACTTATTTTTCCTCTCTAAAAATACTATTTGTCATACGGAATGGCTCCCTGGGTGGGGGTAGGGAAGAGAAGCTTGGAATACCTATGGTGCTGAAGAAACAGAAAATATCCATATAAACATTAAAAAAGAAACAATTGAAGCATAAAGATTCATGCAGACAAAATGGAGTTGGAATACATTTATTCTGGCAAAGGTAGAAATTACAATCCCAAAAAAGGCAACAATTAAAAGTACATATAGTTAAAAGAGAAGCAAGGAAACTATATGCTTAAAAGCACCAGTGACAATGGTATAATATCAAATACACACACAGGCAAACTCACAAACACACACACACAGACACACTGAATGTTACAGCATGTAAGTATTTAACAGAAAAACCAATCAAGCTACACAAAGAAATAAATAACAAACTATAATAGTTGAACCAAGTTACCTATATTAGAAGTAGTGCTGGCCATTTGACGCCAGCTATCTAAACTCAGAGCATGTGCTTTGGAGAGCTAGAAAAGCTGTTATTGAATTGCCTTCTAAATTTAAGTGTTTTTGAAGATGAAATGTATTGTGATTTTTTTAGAGGCTTAATTGAAGGTGACAACTATACAGAGTAGAAAATCATTAGAAATTAATAAAAATGGTGAGAGAGGGTAAAAGCATGAGTGGTAAAATATACAAGGATATAGACTTCCGTTTTCAGAGAAAAGTGAAGATAGCAAAGGGAGAAAAGTCTTCAGGACTAAATTGCCTAATTGTCTTCAGGACAAGAGGTAGCTTCATCTTTTTAGTCCTCTTTTGTGAGGTTAAACTTTCAATAACTTACAGTGCAGGAGTTGTATTTTGGTTGTCCTGAAAAGCTGGAAAGGTTTCAAATAGGAGCTGGCCATGGACGGTGTCTGTTGCTCAGTGACCAGTCTAGCAAAACTCAGAAAAGCTCGTCACCACTAAATTGGCCACCACATACATGATGAATTTTGAGCCTCAGTAAATAGTGAAACATCTCCTAAGGTTGATATCTAAATTGGTAGTGGAAGGAACCACAGCTAGTGAATCTACACCTCCTTGGACCATTATACCCAAAGAAACATGAGGCAGAAGATATTTTCCTAGATTGTGTACTGGTACAACTTCCTGGACTGACTGAAAACAATTGTCCCAATTTCATCTGCTTTTGGTGCAAGGAAATAAAAGCTTTAATCCTAGACAAACAAAAAGTATTCTTGCAATGGTTTATAAAGCTATACAGATGTGCCATGAAATTTCTCAATAGAAGCTCTTATTTCATATCCTTCTGATCTGACCATGTCACCCTCCCCCACATAATAAAAGATCATGAATGACACCCTGTTGTCTCTAAAATAAAATTCAATTTCAGCTTGGCTTTTAAAGTGCTCCACAATCTGGCTCCAATCTACTTTTATGTTATTGTTTGATATTTTTGCCCTTAATGTACTCTCCATTCAAGTCAAATCACTTTGCTACATGTTTACTGCCAAGAATGGCTCAGTTCCTCCTTTAATGGCTTAGTATGGGTGGCTGCCAGGTCTAGAATATGTGGCCACTTTACATTCATTTCTGGAAACCCAACTTATGTCTAAACTCAACTCAGATGTCACCTTATGTATGAGGACTAGCCTGTCCTCCTTCCTCTTCTACCGACAAATTCTCTCTGCCTCCTGAAATTACTTGTTATTTACTTGTACACATGTATCCTATCTTCCCTAGCCTCCAGATAGCTTCCTAAGGGCAAGGAATAAGTTTTATTTTTTTTCTGTGTGTCTCTAGCTTCTAAGACAGTGCCTTGCTCATGGGAGATATTTAATATATTTTTTTTAAATTTAATTCATTATTGAAGAGCAATGACATTTCCCAACACAAAGTGATCTAAGTCTAGCAGGGTTGAAGAAGCATGGAAAATATCACATATGAATATTTTGGGGAATTTTGAAAGTTTTAAAGGCACTTCACACACATTATCTCATGTGATTTTGATTTTCTCATGCTCATGTAACCAAAAGAAATTAGAAGTGAAATTCAAAGCCTTCATGCCTGCCTTCAAGTTCAGGGTACTTTTCACTCCCTCATACTACATCAGTTATTGAAGCTGCATAATTTTAATCCATCTTCTATCAAGATTGAGTGCCATCTGGACATAATACATACCAGGGAAGTGACAGATCCACATAAGCATGTGGATTCAACAACAATAAGTGATCAGATTTATAAAGTACCTAAAAACAGTTGTTCTGCTAAAATATAATGAGCTTGTTATTGAAACAATTACATTGTCATTCTGTGATGACATCCTGATTCATCTGTGATGACAGCCTTAATTAAAATGTTTGCCTAAACTAATTTTAATTCTACCCAGTACAGTGATAATGAAGCATAAGCCTGATTGATAACCTTTTCTTTTTGACTCATCTATTAAGAGACTCAGTTCATATTTTTGCTGTGGGGTGGAGTTATCCCTTAAAGTTAAACCTTTAGGTGAGAAACCAAATATTACTAGCTGAAAATTCCTCAGAGTTTGTGCAACATATTGAACACCCACAATTTTTTAAAATTTTATTTTATTTTCAGTTCCAGATTTTCTCCTTCCTCCCCTTTGCCTATTGAGAATGTAAGAGTAGAAAACTCATTACAAATATGAAGTCATGCAAAACATTTTTCATTAGTCATGTTCAAAAAGAAAAAAAATATATGCTTCTCTCTGTACTCTGAGTCTATCAGTTCACTATTTGAAGATGGATAGCATGTTTCATTCATGAGTCCTTTGCAATTTTGATTGGTCATTGTGTTGATCAGAGTTACTAAGTAATTGACAATTAATTATCTTTACAATATTATTATTATTATGTAAATTGTTCCCCTGCTTCTGCTTATTTCACTCTGTATTAGTTCATATAAGTCTTCCCACGTCTTTCTGAAACCATCCCCTTCATCACGTCTTCATTTTATTTTTTTCAATTATATGTAAAATAATTTTTAACACTCATTTTTTTAATTGAGTTCCAAATTATCTCCCTCCTCCCCTTTCCCCTCACGAGAAGGCTAGCAATTTGATATGTGCTGTGCATGTGCAGTCAAAGCAAAATATTTCCATATTAGTTATGTTGCAAAAGAAGACACACACATACACAAAAAGGTAAAAATGTATATGCTTTGTTTTGCATTCAGACTCCATCAGTTCTTTCTCTGGAGGTGAATAGCATTTTCCTTGTAAGTCCCTCAGAATTGTCTTGGATCACTGTATTTTTGAGAATTGCTAAGTCATTCACAGTTGATTAACATATCTATTTTGTCTACAATGTTCTCCTGGTTCTGCTCACTTTACTTTGCATCAGTTCACGTAAGTCTTTCCATCACCCCATGCTGCCCTTGTAACCCAGGACTGCCAAAACTCATGAAGTTTATTTTTCATGCGGTTGTGTGTGTGCGTGTGTGTGTGTGTGTGTGTGTGTATGGGAGACAGAAACAT
The DNA here is from genome assembly GCF_900497805.2 of Vombatus ursinus. Lineage (NCBI taxonomy): Eukaryota > Metazoa > Chordata > Mammalia > Diprotodontia > Vombatidae > Vombatus > Vombatus ursinus. Next base: position 1,430,598 of record NW_020948463.1, on the reverse strand, counting down.
ACACACACAAACACAGAGAGAGAGAGAGACAGAGACAGAGAGAGAGATGGAGTGGGGTCTGCTTCCTGAGTGTCCTTCTCAGTGCCTCTGTTCATTTCCCATCCAGGCAACTGTAGTTTTATCATAGTTTGAAAGCTACTAGCTCTGGCCCAGGAGATTAGCTCCTCTATTTAACCAAGAAGAGTGACTCTTCTTTCCACCCAGGCTGTGCCATGTGGCAAGCTCATTTTTCACGCTGAGTCACTCTCTGATGTGTTGGCCATAAGGAAGATTCTTGCTTTTTATATATCCTGATTCAGTGTGATTTTATGTGGTCTTTTTGACAATTTAATTTATATTAAAAGATTTAGGCAATCTAATCTTCTCGCCCCATCCCCTAAATTTCCTCTTCTTCCTGAAACATAGAGGTTATAGGAGATTTTGAAAATGACTTTTGTTGTAGAGTGAGCCCTAGAAGGCAGTGACTGTCTTTTGCCTTTCTTCATATCCCCATCTGTTAGTACAGTGCTTGACACATAGTAGGTGCTTAATAAATACTTATTGACTGACTTATTAGTGAAGAATATGATGAGGGGGTTCAATTAGTGCTAAGTCAACTTTGAAAAGCATGCCCAAGGGGTGGTTTCTTAATTTGCATCATTTTAAAACAAATTTTTCCTATCTCCAACTAAAGCAAGACATAAAATGTCTATCCAATTTAAATTGTGTTTGGTAGAAAGCTTGGTAGGTGTATTTGACATCATTTTCTTTTACCCTAAATTAAGTATAAATTCCTTGTTGGATTCACAGAGAGAAAAAAAATAAATCACTTATTTGCAGAATCTATTATTTCCCATCGAGTAACCTGGCTTATATGGAAGTTCTCTCAGGACAAAATAACAGTGAATTCTCAAATCTCTACTCAGAAAATTACTTTAAAAAATCTTTAAATGGGAGATCAATGAAAATAATACACTATTGTTCCCATGAATAAAAAAGGAAGGCAATTCTCACGACTTCTCCTGAAGCAGATTCTCTTTTTTCCAAAATGATTAATCACAATTCCTCCTCTCACTTATGATAGCAATGCCCTGATCTCAGAAGGGCTTGGGAACATGATCAGAGTACATTCATTTCACAACATGCATATGCTTGAAAGAAATAATATTTTAAATGAACCTTTTAAAATCCCAATGAACAATATTGTTTGTTTCTGGAGATTCTTCACTGGTGGGGCTTGCCTGGATCTGTTTTCTTTATTCCTTTTCCTATAATAACAGATGAACACATTGAAGTAACCATAATCCTTGATGTACACTTGATTTAATAAAGACCTTGTTTGCATAGGGTCTTTGGATAGTGTTTACCATTTTGAGTGGCTATGAGGATGGTTTACTCTAGATTAGAACATGTGAGATTAAAAAACAAATTCATTATTTCCCTCATTTAACCAACATTTATTAAGATATTGCATATTAACATGGATAACTCCTCCTCCAGGCACTATACTTCTATATTTCTATCTTTTTTTTATCAAGACATTTACCAGATATAAACCAAGTGGCCACTTTGGGGACACAAGTATACAGAAAAGTAAACACAAAGTATGTACTATGTAAGACAAAGCAATTTCCAAAGGGGAAAAGTGTTAACAGGCAGAAAGGAGGAAAGATCAGGAGAGGTTTCATGTAGGATGTGACACCTGAGCTGTGTCTACAGGAAATCTTATAATTCCAAGAAGTGAAAGTGAGAAGGGAGTATATTCTAGACAATGGAGCCCATATAGGCAAAGACACAGAGGTAAGATATAGAATATCATGGGTGGGAGCAGTTAGTGGGCTACTTAATGGGAATGAAAAGGTCATGAAGAGAAAAAAAAAAGTATGAAATGAGAATTAGCAAGGTGGGTGGGATAGATTGTAGAACCTTTTAAATGCCAGGCTGAGTTTTGCATTTTATGCTTAGGGCAAAAGGGAACCCTAGAGATTTTTTGAGTAAGGGGAGTGACATGGTCAAACCTGTTTCAGAAATATCAATTTGGAAGGTATGTGGGCTATTCTGAGACAGATTCTTGTAAGGGAAAGGACAAATTCACCTTTTTCTGCACTTAATACACCCTGTGGTCATGAGTACATGGCAGATGAAGAGATAAAAGATTGCTTTGCCATATAAACAAGTAAGCTTTGCACAGAGGAAAATCTTTGTTACTCAGGAAAAGCTGTACCCTTTAATCCTTGTCAATCACCTGAAATGTGTTGGTAACAAAGCAGGAATTCTGCCAGGTTTTGTCTGTCTCAGTATCATGTGCTGGAAAAAACTTAAAATGCAAGTCCAACTGATGGTGGTTCAATAGCATCAGTTTTTAGACTGTTGCAAGTTGCATGTGCTCATTTGTATGACTCTCAGATTTTTTTGGCTAGTTGTGTGGAAGTATACTTCTTAAATTACTAGACAATAGAATAATAATATTAGTAATAACAATAGCTAGAATTTACATAGCACTTTAAGGTTTGCAAAGCAGTTTGCAAGTAATATCATACTTTATCCTCACAACAACCTGGGGAGGTAGATACTATTATTATCCCAACTTTACAGCTGCAAAAAAGAAAAACTGAATGGTAGAAGACCAATCCCTCCCTTTTAAAGATATGCTGAGTCATTGATTTTTCTTACTCACTGGCCAATAAGGGGAATTGCTTCTTCATCCCCCGAAGTACCCTTCGGTGCTGAGTCACACATGGCTGTCCTGAAACAGGGAGTTCAACATTCCTAAAACACACTAGCACCGAGCTAGCACACATGGTGAGCTGAGATTAAGTGATCTGCCCAGGTGTCACACATCAGTGCTTAACTTGGTGTTTAGCACATAGCAGGTGCTTAATAAATGTTTATTGATTGACTGACACAAATAATAAGTGTGTGAGGCTGGATTTAAACTTGAGCCTTCTTGACTCCAGGCCTAGCACTCTAAAGACTACGGAAATTTTCTTGTCTTATCACTTTATTTTACAGATGAGGAAATGGGCATACAAAGAAATGAAATGACTTGTTCAAAGTCACAGAATTGAAAAAATGACGCCGAGTATTTCATGCTAAAACCAGTCTGGTCCATCCTAGAAGTGAGACAATGTTAACATACACACAAGACAAGCTAAATGGAGTAGGAAGGAAATGAAGAACATACTCAATTTCTTCTAAGCTCATCTATAGGAAACTGCTATATGTTTGACTTCTGTGATGGACATTTTTTAAAAAAGAATTTTATTCTGAACTTAAGAAATAAAACAAACATTTCCATAATACAGTAGAGTAGAAAAAAGATGATTGTACATGAAACTGCAGATCTATTATGGACAATGTGCTATTCATTTTAAACATATAATAAAGTTATCATGTACTTTTCTTTTTTTTCTTCTTTCTCCCCCCCCAAGATGGCTACCATTAGACACAACATATGCACACATACACATACACATGTAAAACCATTCTATACGTCTATTTATGAGTTCTTTCTCTGGATGCAGATAGCATCTTCTGTCATATGTCCTTTGCAGTTAATTTGGGTATTTATAATAGTCAAAATGATTTAATCACTCAAAGTTGTTCTTAAAACATGTGTACAACATTCTCCTAGTTCTCATTTCACTCTCCATTATTTCATGCAAGTCTATCCATGTTTTTCTAAGATCATCAAGCTCATTATTTCTTATAGCACAGTAGTATTCCTTCACAATCATATACCACAAGCTGTTCAGCTATTCCCCAGATAACTTCCATAATAGTAGTGAATCTACTTGGTGAGCATAATTATCTTTCTTTTGGACTGTACTTACTTTATTGATCAAAGTGTTTTAGAACAACATTTTCTCTGTTTTCTACATATGTAATAGTGGACTTAAATAAGGCATGTGCAGAGTTTCCCTGTCTCCTTCTGACTGATCATGTGTGCTAACTCAGTATTTACATGCTTTCAGGATGACAGATTGACTGCCCATTTTGGTACTGCCATGTGTGACTCAGCACTGAAGATCACTTTAAGAATGCTGAAGCAATTCCCTGAGTAGGGAGAGTCAGTGACCCAGTAGATCTTTAAAAGGGAGAGACCAGTCCTCTGTCATTCAATTTTTTTATCTGCAGAATGTGGTAAGACACTTTGAGCTCCTTTCTATGAAGTCAGGGGTGAAGAAAGAAGTGAACTGCCCATAGATGGGCAGCACAGTTCACTAGCCGCCATGTGGTCATAAGGCGGTAGTGGATAAAGCATTTGTACTTCTTAGTAGAGCATGAGACTGGATCTTACAACCCTATCTACCTCTTTTGTTTTAAGTTCCTTTCCTAAGTATGGAGGATTAAAGATAGACCATTCAATGGTTATATTCCAAGTTTGTAGGTGAGCTCATATATGTCAAAGGTCCAGTGTCCAGTCTAAGATCCTAGGTCTAGCTAACTGGAGACAGGGGACACTTCTGCATTAAAAAAGATGATCAAGAGAAGGAGCACAAATCCTAGCCAAAAGACAAGGAATTTGAAGGGATAATGCAGAGTCAATATAAAATATAACAGAATCTGTATAGTAGTCCCACAAACTGGTTTATGTTCTAATGAGTTTAAAGTCTTAACCTCTTGGGAGTATAAAAATAGTTAGTTTATATTACTGGATCCTGTTTAAAAAATCCTTCTATGTGAATTTTTTTTTTGTGTGTATGTATAAGCATTTGTGTATTGGAAATAAATACCTGTCCCATATTTGAGTCTTATGGTAACTTGAGTACTTTTCCATGATCCCCCTTGGGGTATCCTAGATAAGAGTCATAATCTTAACTCAAAGTGCATATTACACAAGGCACTGTGGTAAGGGATCTAATGAGTACGTAGTGTGAGAAAAGGGAACCTAACCTTTGTCACTGGAGGCTGGCTCCCTCCAGGACTGAACCTGGTCCAAACCAAGTATGTGGATCCAGAGAAGAGGAGTCCCTTAATGGAGAGGGAGTGAGCACGATGTCCTAACCCTTGGGCCCAGTAGTAGTTTTTATTGCTAAACTTATCGCAAGTACACTGCTATTACTTTGAGATATAACATTGGAGGAGAACCATTAAGGTAGTTTTTTTTCCTACCAAAATAGTCTTCATACTGAAACAAACCCAGGAACTCTATGAACACAATTACAAAATGCTTTTCACACAAATAAAGTCAGATCTAAATAATTGGAAAAACATCAGTTGCTCACGGATAGGCCAAGCTAACATAATAAAAATGACAATTCTACCTAAGCTAATTTACTTATTCAGTGCCATACCAAACTACCAAAAATTATTTTATAGAGCTAGAAAAAATAATAACAAGGTTCATTTGGAATGACAAAAGGTTCAGAATATCAGGGGAACTAGTGAAAAGAAATGCAAGGGAAAGTGGCCTAGCTGTCCCAGATCTTAAATTGTATTATAAAGCTACAATCCTCAAAACTACTTGGTACTGGCTAAGAAATAGAGTGGTGGATCAATGGAATAGGTTAGGTATGCAAGACACAGTAGTCAATGACTATAGTAATCTACTATTTGATAAACTCAAAGATCCCAGCTTCTGGGATAAGAACTCGCTTTTTGACAAAAACTTATTGGAAAAGAGTATGGCAGAAAATAGGCATAGACCAAAATCTCACACCATATACCAAAATAAAGTCAAAATGGGTTCATGATTTAGATATAAAGACTAATACTATCAGCAAATTGGGAGAGCAAGGAATAGTTTACCTGTCAGATTTATGGAGAACAAAAGAATTCATGACCAAACAGGAGATAGAGAATATTACAAAATGCAAAATGGATAATTTTGATTACATTAAATTGAAAAGTTTTTGCACAGACAAAGGCAATGCAACCAAGATTAGAAGGGAACTAGAAAACTGGGAAAGAATTTTTACAAGCAGTGTTTCTGATAGGGCCTCATTTCTAAAAAATATAGAGAATTAAGTCAATTTTATGAGAATATAAGTTATTCCCAATTGATAAATGGTCAAAGGATATGAACAGGCAGTTCTCAGATGAAGAAATTAAAGCCATCTATAGTCACATTAAAAATGCTCCAAATCACTTAGAGAGATGCAAATCAAAATAACTCTGAGGTACCACATCACACCTATCAGATTGGCCAACATGACAAAACAGGAGAATGATAAATGTTGGAGAAGATGTGGGAAAATTGGAACACTAATGCATTGTTGGTGGAGTTGTGAAATGATCTAACCATTTTGGAGAGCAATTTGGAGCTATGCCCAAAGGGCTATAAAAATGTGCATACCCTTTGACCTGACAATAGCACTTCTAGGGCTATATCCCAAAGAGATCATACAAATGGGAAAAGGACCCGCATGTACAAAAAATATTTATAGTAGCTCTTTTTGTGTTGACAAAGAATTGGAAATTGAGGGGAAACCCATCAATTGGGGAATGGCTGAACAAATTGTGGTATATGAGTGTAATAGAATACTATTGTGCTATAAGAAATAATGAGCGGGCAGACTTCAGAAAAACCTGGAAAGAGTTGTATGGACTGATGCTGAGTGAAGTGAGCAGAACCAGGAGAATGGTGTACACAGTAACAGCCACATTGTGCGAGGACTAATGTTGATAGAATTAGCCCTCCTCAGCAATGCAAGGATCTAAAACATCTCCAAAGGTCTCATGATGGAAAAAAATGTTATCCACATCCAAAGAAAGAACTATAGAGATTGAATGCAGATCGAAGAATACTGTTTGCTCTTTTTGTTCTTCTGTTTTGTTTTGTTTTGTTTCCTCTTTCTAGTGGTTACTCCTATTGGTTCTAATTCTTCCTTACAATATGACTAATGTGAAAACATGTTTAATAGGAATGTATATGTATAGCCTATATCAGATTGTGCACTGTCTTGGGGAGGGAGGGGGAATAGAAAGGGAGAAAAAATTAAAACTCAAAAGCTTATAGAAGTGATTGTTGATAAATCAAAATAAAATAATAAAAATTAAAATTAAAAAAATAAAAATAATCTTCAAAAACAGTAAGCCAGTTAGATCTTGTAATCTTTACATTAGCTAGTCAATTATGTGACTGTCAAGACATGGCCTACCATAGAATATCATTTATGAAAATGTTTTTATTTCCTTTTCAAACCTTCAATCCAGAATGCACTTAAGATATGTGTAGATAATTCTGGTAAAAATGTGGATATAAAAAATAGACATTTGATTAAATTATCATTAATATTCTCTAGGCACCTTTTTCTTTTATGTAACAATGAAGTGTGAAACTTTCCTCAAGAATTTATTATTATTCCCTCTTTCAAATATGTTGACTTTTTGCTTATTTCTGTTAGATTTATCCCCAACCCTGAAACAAAAACACTGAAGTCCTACAATTGATTGTGTTACTAACTATGCCTTTTGCAATTCTGTTAGTTTTCTTTTGTGTATTTGGTAGCATTGTCATTTGCTGGATATGTATTCAATAATAAATTTTCATTGTCTATAGTACCTTTAAATATAATGTAGTTTTCATGTATACATCTGTTGACAAAGTGAATTTTTATTATTGCTGTGGCTGAAATCATTATTACAACTCTGCTTTTTTTTTTCTTTTTTTTGCAGGGAGAGGTCTAAGGTGGGGGAGGATATCTTATTCTACTGCAAATTTTGTTTCAGACCTTCCATCATTCTGTATTTGTCTTTCTAAAAAAATGTCCTACATATCCAGCAAACTGCTGGATTTTGCTTTTTTATTTATTCTCTTTCTATTTGGGGGGTTGGTGATGGAGGGAACAAAGTTTATTTCATTTATATTCAAGGTTATAATTGTTAGATTTGTAGTACTGAACATTCAATTTCTTTGTATTGATTTATTTTTCCTTCCTTTAGGCCAGCACTTGGTCACTGAAGTCAATTTTATTTACAGTAACTTGATTTCAGTATTTTTTTTCCCACAGACTCCACCTCTTCTCATTTACTTCTTTATTCCAAGTTGCTGAAGTTTACTTAAATTCTGTTTCTTTGTTTTCATCATTTCCTCTGCCAGTCTAGGTAAGAATTTAGTTCATAATCCTCTATACCCTATATAATCTATCATTTTATTTTGAATAATATTTCATTATAGTACCTTTTGGTGGGAAATTATTAATTTGTGTAGTCCCATGTATTATTTCTTCTTTATCCTAGTTTAATCTGAAATATAGTCACCCATTCCTATGATATACATACATATTTTCAAATTATTCTTTCTATGGTCCTCATGTAAGGAAGGATTTCTATAAGATAAAAGGTCTGTTCCTCCTTTGTCTTTTTCAACTATTTGTGTAATTACAAATCTCTCTCTCCTTTTTTTCCTATCTGTTGTTTGTTTTCAATTTTTTTTTGCAAGGGCCTTTTTCTGCTAAGCCTTACTCCCCTGAATACTACTAATTCATGAAGAAGGCAGCATGGAGTTATAGGTGTCACTCTGCATTACAGTTCATGGGACCAATCCTATTCAAATCCCCTAAACTACCTGAATGCTCTCTTCCCACCTTGAGATCTCTGTGCCTTCTCTCTGGGGGTGGGATTCCATATCTCCTGAAGTAAGACGTGCTTCTGGATGTGGCTTCCTCAGAGAAGGTAATTTCATGAGGTTCTTACTCTCATTGAACAAAACTTGTAAAGATGTCCCTTTCACTCCCTCTACTGCGGAAACCTCCTTTAACACTCCACATTATATCCTCTTCTAGAATGATGCCTATTGTTGACTTACCCCAACAAAACCCTTCCCCTCCTTCAACTTAACTCTATTCTCCCAAAGCCCAGAGGTAGGTCAAAAGACAGAAGGGATTATTTTCTCCTACCCTCCCGTCTCCTCCCCTCTCCTCTCTTTTCCTCTCCTCTTCTCTCTCCTTTCTTCCCCTCTTCTTTCTTCTTCTTTCTTCTCCAAATGAAACCAGGAAGGAGTGTATCTCTAATTTACCATGTCTTTTGTTTTTACTCTTCTCACCTAAATGGTTTATATTTCACCCCTTCAAAAAAAAGATATCGATTCTCTTATGAGGGAACCCGAGTTCCTTTGCAAAATATTAATTCAGTTCTTTTTCCTTCTCTCTTGTATCTATTTTAACCCACTTAAATCTTCTGTATGGAAGACCAGCTCTGCACTGTTAGATCATCTCTCCACACAAAGTGGCTCACCATCCCTATGGTGGGTTTACACAATTTATAAAGTTTCTCCTCTTGTAGGATGGGGTCAGACTGGATCAGTACTATAATTTGGGGGATAGAAGTCACTGGAACCAAAACTCAAAATGAATGCTGGGGCAACTAGGTGGTGCAGTGGATAGAGCACTGCCCCTGGAGTCAGGAGGGCCTGAGTTCAAATCCAGCCTTAGACACATAACAAATACTTCCTAGTTGTGTGACTCTGGGCAAGTCACTTAACTCCATTTGCTTCACTTGAAAAAAATGAATGCCAGCTTGGTAGGCTGTATGATATGAACTTGATAAAACTGGATCTAGGGTGCCTGTTAAGGCACCCTTTGCCATTATTTTAGTAGACTTTATATTGTATGGTGTATCACATCTTATTACTTCAATGTTTACTAATATATATCTGGTGCATACCTTCTTTTGTGTTGGCATTGTATGGGAGTTATGCTTTCATGCCCCTCAGATGCTTTGAGAATTAACCATTCAATGCTTCCCTGCCCTCCTCTCTTCAAATTGTTACTTCCAGCATAGACTTCTATTAGTCTTATATAGATACTGGGCTGTGAAATTACCATAGAAATTAAACTTAGTAGTTTCACTGTCATTCATGGTAAAGAGTTTATTACAAAAACCTTTATAGATCTACATTTTGTACCTCTATTTTGTTTTCTGTCTAGTCTCATTCTTAAATGCTCTTAATATGACCTTGTTTAGATGATTCTCTTAAGTTTGTGGTAATTTTTTTTCTTTTCCTCTTTCTCACTGTTTTATAAGACAATACTCCTTATCCTTTTCCAACAGCCTCACATAGAAATTTACAAATATTTTATATTCTAAACTATTGTTTAGTATATAAAATTTTACAATATGTGTTGTCTTTGCCATATATTTTGATTTAACAAGGAGATCAAGAGTTTGACACTGGAGTTATTTTTTGGTCTCCTTTAAACTCTTTCCAGTGGAAAATGATTAATATCATTTAAACATCTTTAGAAGATTGTATTGATATCTCTTCTTTTGTCCATTTTCTGTTGCTTAAGTAGGTCAGAATGTAGTAGACTTAATTTCATGTTATAGCTTCTTGTTTTTATTCTTTCTTCCAGCTTTTGATTGGTTTTGAGCTGTACTAAAACTTTAAAAAATTGTATCCTGTATGGAAGAACAAAATCTATAGATTTATAGCTATTGGATTTGAGAAATTGAAAAACTAGAATATATAATAAGCCTAAGGTAGGTAGTGAAATTTAGAATATCAAATTTTGTTGTTCCTCATCCTCTAAAAGTTATTAAATTTCCAGAGATGAACTAGTCATTGTAGATTTCAGGAAGGATAAATGTGTAGCATTTAGAGATGGCATTTGGTACCAGTAACATAGATTGATTAATTTCAATGGATATATATTTTTTAAAGTTCTTAATAGACGTTTTCCCCTCAGGTTTCCTTGATGCCAACTGTCATTAAGCTTGGGTTTAAAAAGGGTGTAAAAATTTCTTCTCCTACAGCTGAGTCTACTCAATTTCATGAAGGATTATTAAAAATGAATTTCATTTCCTTGTGAACTGATATCACCTTTATGTTGATTCCCCAGGCTGGTGAATCCATATTTACATATAATGACTACCAGTTCATTTGGGAACCTTTCTTGCTTTGCATTAACCTTTCATCCTTAACAAAAAAAAAAGCCTGCAATGGTCACTGAGAGAAATTAGAAAGGATAGCTGTGATGTTTACTTTTTTGATATAAATTAATGATTTCTTATAATTGGATTTCCACAATTCAGCATTTTTAAAAATCTGTGTTAGGATATAAGGTGATTAAAATATATGATCAAGGAATCAATCTCCAGTACCTACTGTGTTCCACATGCTGTATGTTGCACTATAAATATTACCTTTTTAATTCCTCAATTTCTCCAAAAGAGAATTTACTATAAGATATATTTTGTGCCCTGATAAATAAAAACATCACAATCAGAGTCAGAAGACCATACCTCTCTGCTTAGTCAGTCAGCCACAAATTTGGAATGTGACTTTTACCATATATATCTTTCTTTTGGCTCAGCTTTTCTCACCTTTAGCTAGAAGATGAAAACTTACTTATTAATACAATTATGAGGACTGACAACACTTTAAAATGTTATAAAGTTCTTCATCATAAAAGACATGAAACCAAACAACCCATTTACAAAATCATTTCCTGATCTAGTGATAAGGCAGACAATAGAAAAGAGAAACAAATGATAATCTACCAACTAGATACATACTTAATAAATAACTGAATATTGTTGAAATAAATAGTCTTGGTTATCTGAGTTGCATGGAACTTAGACTTCTTTAGAACCATAACAGCAGAAAGGTTTCTCAGGGCTTAGTTCTAATAAGGTTGGTAGGAGATTCTTCCATTTGCCCACTAGTTAGCAAAGTTAGCAAAGCCTTCTTTCCATTTTTCTTTCTCCATTTTCCTTCAACTCCAAGAGTTTGGAATACAGTAGATACATGCATAACTATAAGAGGTCAAGTAATGAAAATTGCTTTTCTATAGATTCAACAAAAGAACAAACAGGAAAGGGAAGCAGAGATAAAAAGATATTATTCAGTCAATGAAGAGCAGCTGGGGGGTGTAGGAAGCTTACTAGCCCAAGGGAATCCTACAGACAGTACCCATTAATCATTAATGGTTACAGAATAATGAACATAATCTGTGGTTTATTTATGCAATCCAGTAAAACCTGAGGATGAATAAAATATCAGCCACATGTGTTCAGCCAGTCAGGTGAAGATAATCATATAAATAATCTTCAATAAAGTTATCCACATTTGCATGCATATTAAATAGATAACATTTCTCACCTATGTTGCACAAATGTGCATGAAAAACAGTCTTTCAAATATGTGTGACATTTATATAATGTCTAAGGTAATTTTGATAACAGATAGTTTTGATGACAGTTTTAAGATCACATAAACAAGTCTAGATGGTTATGAGGAAAAAGATTACCCTCATTCACACCTTATAGAAATAGATATGGATATGTTTGGTTTTTGAAAGAATGCTGCCAAAGATATCCTTATTTACTACAGTTGATAAAAATAAAAGACTAATGTGTAACCAGACATCCCTTCTATTCTGTAATAATCACACATTTATAGAGCGCTCTGTAGACACATGAAGAAGGAAATGGCAAACCATTCTACCCCAAGTGGAGTCACAAAGAGTTGGACACAAGTGAAAAAATGACTGAACAACAAAAAAGAGACACAACCTCCATTAAAGTTTGTCTCCAATACCTCACTATAGTATGAAGGTAACCTTGGGTTTTTGAAGACTGTGCCAGGAAAATCCATCCTCTAGCGGACTATAACTAACTTCAGTTATGGGCCCTGATGACCAACTATGTATTTGTTAACAAAAGATCAGCCTTGCTAAACTAATAAAAGCTCATCATAAGAAGAATGTTTCTGGTAAAAGCACTTTATCAAATCATCAACCAAGACAGGAAAGGGTTGCTATCTGCATCACTGGAAGGAATATAGGCACTGAAGAAATTCTCAGGATTTGAAGTATTTAAGTATTATAGTTAGTAGTTAGTAGTCAATCAAAACCATTTATTAAGTACCCACTATGTTCCAGGGAGTGAGAAATGTGAGGGATACAAAGAAAGGCAAAAGACAATCCCTGATGTCAAGGAATTCATGGTCTAATGGACAATTAGCCCATCATATGCATTAAAAACAAAACAAAACAAGAACAAACCCTGACATCTGGCACTTTGAAAAACAAATAAAATTCTCATCAGTCTTGTAAGTTTGGTGATGCAGATATTATCTTCATTGGTAAATACATAATCAATTTGTATTTATGGATGAAAAAAGTCAGGCTCAGGGAAGTTTATATAAGTAGTAAGTGTTGTAGGCAGGATTTGAATCTAGGTCTTCCTGACTTTAATTGAGTTCAACACTCTATTCACTATACTATTATTCCTCTCATTCCCACATTTTCATTTCAATGAGAATTAATTGCATATTGTGTACAAGGCCTTGTGCTAGGAGGTGGGGTTCTGATGACAAAATGAAACATTATCTGCTATCTAGGAGATCCCATTCTATTGAGAAAAATACAACAGATAAATTAATTAAAAATACATGTGATGTAGAAAGAAAGCAATTTCAAGGAAGACAGTGTTCAAAACTGAGTGCTAATAGGGAGATAGGAACTTGTTTTAGGAGCCTGAAAAAGAGCCAGGCATTCCAAGTGGTAGAGAAGAGGAATAAATATCTTAGAACTCAGGATTCTCAAAGTAGAGTTGAAAAACAATTAGCTAAAAAAAAACCTCTAAAAAGTTAAAAAAAAATTCTGAAGTGGATGAAAAACTGGGAGAAGAGTAGCAAAAGAAAACAACCTTGTAAGACAACATATGAACTTCACAGAAACCAAAGTGATCAACCCTGGAGCCAAGATGAACAGACTACTTAAGGATTATAAATAACACAGAGGAACATCACAAATCAAAAACCTTTAACGCTATAATACAGGAAATAATACCCCACCAAAAAAATTGCCCAGAATTTCTGGATGTGGGAAGCAAGGCATTGATCAATAAAATCCAAAGATCTCCTCTGGAAACACACATGTTCTTCAAAATCCAAGTTGCATAGTGATTAAATTTAGTAATTTCAATGATAAGCAACAAATTCTGCACCCAGCCCAAAAAAGATCACCAAATATAAAGGAAAAGAAATTCAAATAATACAAGATTACTCTGCAAGAATTATAAGAAATTATAGAAGGAGATGAATTTGTATTTTCCCATAAGTAAAGTAGATGCAATCTAAAATCACTTACTTTGCCAACTTTCATCATCCTCATTGTCAACAGCAACATAAAGATAGATTTTAAACAAATAGGCATTTGAAACATTTGTGTAAAATAAAAAAAAAGATGTAAGCAGAATACTTAATTTGCAAAATCCCAAGGAATAGACATACAAGGTAATTATTTAAGTACAATCATTATGAAACGAACAAGAAGTAAATAAACCCATGCTTAGAGATTTAAAGGCTAGAGATAGTGTACTATGGATACAAAATGGGATCATTAAGTGAAAAGAAAAAGGAGAAAAAGGATAAATACATAAGCAAAATTTAAAAAAAAACAGGATAAGTGAAAGAGGAGAATTATAATGGGCCCCAGGGCCACTCTCCAAATTAATTAGCGTATTTTGTGCAATGGACAGTGTAACTGTCTAAGGATATGTACGTGAGTAGAGAGGGGGTACGGGACAAAATGAATTATGCATTAATATTAAATCCATGGGAAAAGGGCAAAGGGATGCTGGTTCATATAGTCTTGTGAAAGGAAGCACTGCTATTTGAGATCAGAGAATGCAACATAAGGGAAAGACTGAGTCTAGACTAGTCTCAATCCCATGGAGGGAAGGGTTCCCACTGAAGAGCACTGCTATAGTGGAAGAAGTTTACACTAGCAATTGGAGAAGAGGATCCTCATGATGAGTTTAATCTTGGACAGAGTTGATGGATTTGAAGGGTACCTTTTCAGAAAGAGTTTCATGCCTCCATGTGCAACATCCTGACCTAGGATAAGGGATGTGTGAGTCCTGGGGCCTGATGACATCCAAAAGAGTGGTGGGAACATGGACCCAGAGATAAGATAGCATGGCCTTTGGGAGTGAAAATGATCATGGAAAAAGCAAGGAATGGAACTTGGCTACAGAAATTGGTACACAAGGAATTTTTAGGAGGTGACATTATTTCTATCCAACATTACTTCTGTCACCAACTGAATCCCAGACTTGTGTGATGGTACTCTCCCTCTTAAACTACCTTGCATGTAACTACTTTGTATTTATTCGTATTTATTATCTTTATATTTATTCTGCAACGTACCATGATGGATGAAAAACTAGTCACCAAAGCAGAAAGACAGGTTGAAGTACTGCTTCTGATATATATTGGCTATGTGATCCTGGGCTAGTCATATCCTCTCATGCTCTAGTAAATTCTCTAAGACCAATTCAGAGAAGATTCCAATCTCCAGTGGTAGAGGGACTCTTACATGGGAGTTCCATATAAATCATAGATCTAGTCCTTGTCCCGTATTTATATATGATGTCTCCCTTATTAGAGGAATTATTGTTTTCAGTGAACTTTTGTACCTCCTTTTTCCATTTGGCCAATTCTACTTTTTAGTAGCTGCCCCTTCAATTCTACTTTTTTTTTTTTTTGGTGAGGCAATCGGGTTAAATGGCTTGCTCAGAGTCACACAGCTAGTGAGTGCTATGTGTCTGAGGCTGGATTTGAACTCAGGCCCTCCTGACTCCAGAAACAGTGTTCTATCCACTGTGCAACCTAGCTGCCCCTCAATTCTATTTTTCAATGCATCCTTCTTCTCATTGTTTTTTGGTACCTCTTTTACCATTTGGCCTAGCCTATTTTTTTAAGATCTTACTTTCTTCAGTATTTTTTTTTGTTTGTGTGTGTGTCTTCTTTACCATGCTATTGACTCATATTTCATGATTTTCTTGCATCACTCTCATTTCTCTTCCCAATTTTTCTTCTACCTCTTTTATTTGATTTTCAAAATCCTTTTTAAGCTCTTCCATGTCCTGAGACCAATTCATATTTTTCTTGAAGGCTTTGTATGTAGGAGCTTTGACTTTGTTATCTTCTGAGTGTGTATTTTGATCTTCCTTGTCACCAGAGTAACTTTCTATGGTCAGGATTTTTTTTTTTCTGTTTGCTCATTTTCCAGTCTATTTCTTGACTTTTGGCTCTATGTTAAAGTGGGACTCTATTTCCAGGGTGGAGGGTGCTCTGTCCCAAGCTTTCATGGTTTTCAGAGACACTTCCAGGGACCTGGAAAATTTCATTTCTTTCAAGGTGGTGTGTTCTAAGGATAGGTGTTTACTACTCTCCTGGCCTATGCTCTGGTCTGTGAGTGACCACAAGCACTCTTTTCTGCCCTGGAACTGTGACCAGGGTCCCCACTCCATTGTGTCCAACAAGCTCTGGTGCTAGTACTCCTTTTCACCCTGGGACTGCCACCTAGGACTGTGACCTGGATCCAAGTTTGAACAAAGCAGCAGAGTCCTGCCTCAGTCCCAGCAAAGAGACCCTGTAATCTCTTTCTGACCAGTTGTCAACCCCCTTACCATGTATGAGCTGAGAGCTCCAGAAGCAGCTGCAGATTTAGTGACTCCCAAGGCCTGCTCCTGATTTGCTGAGGCTGGGCCTGTGCTTGTATAGCCTGCATGGGACTGTGCTCCACTCTCATGCTGGTGTGATAGACCTTTCCTGCCAATCTTCTAAACTACCTTTGGCTGGAAAATTATTTAACCCTGTCCTTTTGTGGGTTCTACTGATCCAGGAATTGTTTTATGGCATTATTTAAAGGTGTTCAGAGGAGTTTTGGGGAGAACTCAGGCAAGTTACTGCCTTTTCTCCACCATCTTGGTCTATCACCTTTATTAGAATGTAAGCTTCTTGTGACTAGGAATTGGTGCATTCATTGTCCAGTGCAGAATTCCTGACATGTAATAGTTAATTAATAAATCTTGGTGGATCTGTTAAATGGGACCATTAAAGAATAGCTGGCTTTCTCAGAACCACAGGAAAATGTTACATGAACACCAAGAAATGGATGCAAAAATGCAAAAAAAAGAAGGCATGCTGAACACATCCTTTATAGATTAAAATACAATAAAAATAGTAACCAATGCAGGGAACACAGGCAAAAGACACAGACCTAAATAGAAACAATGCTAAAATTTTAAACAATGAGTAGTTAACAGAACAAACATGTGAAAAACAATGATAACAATAGGGCAATACAACATAACAAAACTTCTGGGACAGAGCTAAAGCAGACCTCAGAGGAAAACAATGATATCCCCAAAAGCACACATTAGCAAAATAAAAAAAGAGAGATGAATTGAATGATATAAATATGAATAAACTGAATTGATAAATACAAAAGTTAAAAAACAAAGAGGTCAATAAATCAACAGGCATTTATTAAGAACCAACCATGTGCCAGGCACTATATTAAGAACTATAGATACACATAAAAGCAAAATAAAACAAAACAAAATGGTCCCTTCTCTCAAGGACATCATAATTTAATGGAGGAGATAACATTCAAACAACTATGTGCAAAAAAGATACTTACAAAGAAGAATAGATATATCAATAGAGAAAAGGCACTAGCATTGAGGGGAATCATGAAAGGTTCCTTATAGAGGGTGGGATTTTAGATTGGTCCTGAAGGAAACCAGACAAAAATGAGGAGGGAGAAAATTCCAGTCATATGATACAGCTAGTGAAAATACATGGAGTGGAGAGACAAGATTGTCCTGTTCAAAGAACAACAAAGAGGCCGATGACATTGGATTGAAAAGTATGTGGAGCCCAGGCCACTTCCCACCCTTAATCCTATCTAGGTTCCATTCTCCCTTGGCCACTGGACCCAGGTCCCTGGAGTTCTATTACCTCACAGACTACTTGGCCACTCCTAGATCCCTCCTATAGTCCTTCTGTACATAAAGTCCATCTTGTCTCCATTAAGATGCTCAGATGCCTAAAATCTAACCACTGCTTAGATTCTTATAATCTAGCCAATAGCTTACTAATACTCAGACTCCTTAAGAGTCTGCCCAATATGACGGATGTTCCAATAAACCTTGTCTTTGGCTGAAAAAAAAGTATGTGGAGGAGAGTAAGACTGGAAAGGTATGAGGGGGCCAGGTTATGAAGGGCTTTGAATGCTGTAAAACAAGGATTTTACATTTGATCCTTGAAATAGTAGGGAGTGATTGGGGTTTGTTAACTTGGGGCATGAAATAGTCACATATGTGCGTTAGGAAGACCAAATTGACAATTGAGTGGAGGATGAACTGCAATTGGAAGAGGCAAGTTAGGAGACCAATCATCAGGCTGTTATTAGTCCAAGTATAAGGTGATCAGGGCTGGCACAAGAGTGGTGTTAGCATCAGAGGAAACAAGGTGTTTGTAAGATGTTGAGAAGGTAGAATCGATAGGACTTACCAACTGATTAGATACAGGGTATGGTGGTATGTGAGAGTGAAGAGTTGAGGATGGTCCCCAGGTTGTGAGTCTTAGTGACTGGGAAGAGGATGGTGTCGTCCATGGTCACAGACCACTCAAATATTCTGATTGAAGGTATGTTACTAGTAGGTATAATGCTGGGTGTGTTTCCTAGAGCTCTCCAGCCATGGTGGCACCTTGCCCAAGGTATTATTATTAACAGTTTAAGTCACTTTCAAAGTTGCTACGTATGTATGTCAGTAAATATGTTGCTAAGTAGCAATCTTGACCATGGAGGGCACCAGAAAAAAGTAAGAAGAGGATAAGACTTGGGGGAAAAGATGAGTTCAGTTTTGGACCTGTTGAGTTTAAAATGTCTTTGGGACAAACAGTTTGAAATATCCAGCTGGTAGTAGGGGATGCAAGACTTGAAGTTGGGAGAGAGGTAAGAGCTAGATAAGCAGATCTGAGAATCATAGAGATGATATTTGAATTCATGAGATCATCAAACAAAGTAGTATAAAGAGAAAAGAGAAGAAGGTCAGGGACAAAGTCTTGGGGGCTTAATTCCAGTTACCAGGTAAAACCTGGATGAAGATCTACCACAGGGAACTGCACCACATAGCTGCCCCTATTCCTTCATTTTTGAAGAATACCAGTGGCATCATGAGGGTGATGTCTGTTCTTGGATTTGAGTGAGCAGAACTTCACAAAATCGTTAGTCTCAGTCTCTCTTCCCAAGTCATCAGAGTCTAATGGCAAGACAAAGGTCAAGATGGCCCAGAATGCAGTGTGTGACCTTGGTCTTTCTAAATTAAGGTCTTCTCCAGGTCTCAGTTAGTCTGATGCCATGCCCATTCAATGACTAAGGCCTAGGTAAGAATTGAGAGAAAAGATGGCCCAATTTACCATCCCAAAGCTATCAGTCTGGGAAGGAAAGACCCTCAGAGTTTCAAGTCAGAAAAGAAAAAAACTATTGCTATGTACACTCATTCTAAGCCATCAAAACTTAAACAATGAGCCACAGAGACTTGGACTGGGGCTATTATTGGCCATTCAATGAAAGCCAGAATGATTTGGGTTTAAAGGCATAGTCAGGTAGCTCTATTTAAAACACAATGGACTTTTTAAAAGCCTGTTTTTCCAGAGTTATGTTTCAAGAAACCAAAAATGAAAACTATTCAGGACAAAAGAAAATCAGCACGGTTTTTTTGAAAAAAAATAATGAAGGAAAAGAAGGATAACAACACCAACAATGACAACAATGACAACATTTTCCATCTGCTGTTCAAATTGGCAGGTTGGGTCCCCAGAAGGCAGCTACTACTACTCTCAGGTAACATGGTAAAGACAGTTAATGTAAACCTTCTCCTAAGAACCTATTTTTTTACTTCCCACAAATAGGGAAGTCACTAGGATCCATGTTCATGAAGGCATGAAGGAAATGGACACCTTCACTTCCCACCTGGCTGGTCACTTGGAATTCACTATACTCCAGAAATTTATCTTCTTGCAAGATCAAATGAACTCTAAAACTCACACCTCCTCAGTACCCTTTGCCCCTTCCCCTACCCATTCACTTTTGATTGGAGTAGAAGAAGATGTCAGAAAATTCCTCCCAGATTCTCTCTTTAAGAAGGGGGCCTAGGAGAGAAACCTTCATTCTCACCTGGCTTCAGGACTTCATCATTCCCCCACTGTGAGTACCCACACTTCTGTACACACTACAAACTTGTTAGAGTAAAGATAAACATTGTTACTGAACTAAAATAAACAAAAAGAATAAGAAAAAAAAAAGACGTGGGGTGGAGATAAAAGGCACGAGATGTTATATGCAATATCAGACATGTGACCTTTCTGGATTTTATTATAATAAAAGATTCAATTCCAGTTTGGGATTTGGAGTGCTGAATAGAAATGACTACAATGTGAAAACAAAAGGCATCAACACAATTTAGTTTTTAAAACCCTTTTATTTCTAACTATTAATGAGAAGAGACATTGAACCAGCCCTTATAGCAGACATCTTTGAATCATAGATTTTTAGAGTAGGAAGAGACTTTTGATATTATTTATCTAATCCAAGGGTTCTTAATTTTTCTGTCATGGACCACTTTGGTAGGTAAAAAAACTCCCAATGTAGTTCAAGCCCCTCATTTTGCAATCATCTGGAAAAAAAAAACCAAACCAACAAACAAACAAAACCTGAGGTCACATAACTAACTAATGGTAAAACAAGACCAAAAAAATGAGTTCTATTGACATACAGCCCAGTGTTTCTCTCTTATACCCTTTAATCAGTTTGCTAATAGCAAGATATGACCATATTTCTTATAGTGTATAGGAAACTGCTTATTGCTTAAAACTAGCTACATTCCCCTAAATCCATATAAAAGAAGTATTATTCTTATTCTTTGAAGTATGAAATATCATAATAAAACTTTGAAAAAATCCTAAAAATAATTTTAAAAATATGAAATGTACTTAAGTCTTTCATTATGCATAAAATATAATTAACTAAAAATAATTCAGTTTCCAGTTTTATGTTGGTGATTTTAGACTTGCCAGTTCAGGTTTTCATTATATTTAACTCTATGAAGAAGTGAGAAATAATGAAATCAAAAGATGGTCTTGGAATCAGGAGTTCTTTTGTTCAACTTCAGACTCTGACACATCCTGATTATATGACCTTGGGTAACTCACAAGTTCTCTGTTCTCAAGGCAGTTCTAGATGAATTTAAGTTGCAGAGAATATACCACTCTGCAGTGGTACAGAGAATTGTGTCACCTGTGATTTCACTCTGCCACTTAATTCACCATTTCAGCCCTTATTTCCATTCCTAACCCTATCCCTGTAAAGGAAAATACTGGCTGCTAAACTTTGATGCATGGTTGAAGTTAACAGCTCATATTGAAGCCTTTGGAAATGTGCAGGTATGGATTGAAAGTGAGAGACATGTACCGCCTCATGTTTAGATAATGGAGGCTGTAAAGGTAATGACTTCCAAAGGAGATGACAACACATTGCAGGCACTTTGTGATCATATGCCTAAGTCCAGCTCAACTTGATAAACAGAAGACATTATAAGAATAGGGTGAGATTAACAACCTACAGTGAATTAAAAGCTCTTAGATGTAATAGAATAAGTCTGTGAGCCAAAAACCTGGCAAGGTGTGTTTGTTGACATAGGTATCAAAGTTGTCCCCTTTTTGATTCTTTGAAGGTTATGTTGAATACACTCAATGGTGCATATGGTTCACACTTGTCTAACATACCCTCTAATATATAGGTGAATGAGAATTTACAGGGTAAAAGATTACTCTCACCTACTCCTGATGATATTCCATTCAACAATTATATTTATTCCATGTATATAATGTATTTTCACAGAGATTTAACAAAGAACAGAAAGTTTGTTTATGGATTTGTAATAACTGTTTCCCTTTTAATCATTTTTTGGAGGTAAATATTTAATATATGACCTTTTTCATTCTTACTTGAAAACTAATCTATGACAACTCTAAAAATTATGTCTCCTCTATCATGGACATAAGTCCATGTATTTCTATGTATTTGGCTAAATTTGCCTTTTTCTTACAATGCTGTTTTCTTTTTTGAGACATATTTCCACATTAGTCATGTTGTAAAGAAGAATTAGAATCAAAGGGAAAAACCACGAGAAAAACGAAAAAAAAAGAGAGAGAGAAAGAAATAATATGCTTTGATCTGCATTCACACTCCCTAGTTCTTTTTTCTGGATGTGGTTAGCATTTTCCATCATGAGTCTTTTAGAGTACAATGCTGTTTTCCTGAGTGCCATTTCTATTTCCTCATACTGTGCATAGAGGTTTTAGAATAAAAACATGATTCCTCTTTCATCAGTCATGAGAAGAAATAGCTAAGAAATGCAAGTTGATGTGTTTCACTTCACATGTGTTTGTTTTCCTTAAGCGTTTTATCTTTCAATGCTTTCAGTGTGGGTCTGACATCAAACTTTCTGAAGAGAAATTTTGCCTGCCATTGCTTTTTGCTACTTTGTGAGACTGTACTGTTCACAAGTTTCCATTACTCATCCCTAGATTGTAATGCAAACAAAATTGTATTTTACCTTTATCTGTTCTGTCTTTCTGTTTATTAAAAAGATCAGTTGTTCTGGGAAACTGAGATTGTTTCTGGATTTTTCTGATTTTTTAAGGGGAGTTGTTTCACATCAGTTAAACTTTTTAAAGAAATGTTGACAATTATAGGCAATTTCTTTTTTAATTTTATATTTTTTCTTTTTTTTTCAGAATCACCAGGTCATTTAAATAGCTTGTTTTGAAGTTGTTATAATTGCATACTTTGTCTTCTATACCTTTCTTCTAATTTAGTGTTATTTTGACCTTTGCTCTGGTGATCTGACTACCCACAGCTCTGAAAAGATGCCCAAGTTGTTTCCTGTTTTGTTAAGATATAGTCAATTTCATTTTTAGGTGGTATTTTTTTCAGTGTTCACCATGTCCAGTGCCTTTCAACTCTCTTGTTGAAGAGAATATTTATGATATCCATGTTGAAGATTTTTTTAAATGATCTATGAGTCTATGACAATTTATGTTTTTAAAACCTGAGCCATATTTTCCAACATTTTTTGAAAGAGATAAAAAAAGTAATGCATAGTTCCTACTTTCATATAACACGAAGGATATGACACACATACAAATATGTGCCTTAAATATGTGTGACTGTAGGGATAAATAAAATAGTGATAAGCATGAGTCACAGAGATTTTAAGTAGACCTATAGAACAGTAGTTTTTCATGTCTAATAAATATTAATAATCAGTTTTCCAGAAAAAATAAAGTATGGGTCACACACTTTTAAGTTTAATCTGGTTTAACATTTTCTATATCATTTTAAGTCTAGACAATCAACAAAAGAATAACTTGTGCCTTGATTTGTAGTGTTTGCTGATTTCCCTGGCACAATTACTCACACTAAAAATTTAACAATAAGCTCTCACAATCTGGTTCAAACTGGCTCCAGTATGGCCCCTGGCCTTTCCAGAGACAATGGTAACATGTATTTGATTACCATCCCCAGAGCAAGATGTGAAAAGCAGTGGTAGGGTAGGCAGGTGCGATAGGGCAGATGGCAAGACTGCATAGTTCATGACCAGAAATAGTGGGTTAGGTGAACTTGCACTCCCTCACCAGTAGAACAGCTCAGCGATGCCCTCATTAAACTTCATCGGAATATTGTGTTCAAGTCTGGGAGCTGTGGTTTAGAAAGGATATTGATAAATCATAGTGTCCAAAGGATGGCAACCAGGGTGGTGAATGGCCTTGAGTCTGGGTGTGATAGGAATAATAACTACCAGTATTTCCCTGCAACACTAGTTAGGCCTATACTTCTTCTTTCCTTCCTGAGACAGAGAATTGGTTTTCCTAAAGAGGAAACAAAGATGTCCCTGGGACCTGATTGACAACTGCATCCTTGCAGTTTGCTGGTCACCTAATGGCATTAAAAAACAGCACCTACAGTAGCAGCAACAACAAAAAAAATGCTGTCTTGGCCACCCCACCTTGGTACCACATAAGTCACTGTACTCTTCTATGTTTCCCATCTTCCTACACCTTAATCCCCATTATGTACTCCATGATCCTTTAGAACTGGCCTAATTATTCTTCCTTGCAAATCTCCTGATTCTCATGGCCCTTTCACGTCCATGTAATGTTCTCTCATCTCATCTCTGTTTCCCGGCTTCCCCTGGCTACCTTCAAATCTCATCTAAAGTTCTTCAAGAAGCCTTTCCCATTTCTCTTTACACTCAGTTCCTTCTTCTGAGACTATTCCCAATTTATCCGCCACATAATTTTCTTGTACAGTATTGTTTGCATGTTGTCTCTCCCATTAGACAGTAGGTTCTTTGAGAGAAGGAACTGTTTTTCTTTCTTTTTTCTCTTTTTGGACTTTTTAAAAATTTTCTGTGCTTAGCATAGGGACTGGCACATAGCAGACATTTAATAAATGGTAGTTGACTGAGTGTTCAAGAAGACTGCTGTGTCATCTAAGGAAAAGAAGAGGTAAGAGAAATGAAATGAAAAAAGAAACATGTTTTAGGAGGGGAAACATACCTTGAAATATACATGTGCGCATATGCACACACACACACACACACATATACACACAGAGGAACAGATTAATCCCTATGATTTTCTGCTATCAAAAGTGTTGGGCACTGGGCCAAATTCTGTCTCTCTGGATGAATAGCTCCTCTACAGATCCACTGGAATTTTGTTCTAAAATTACAGATCATAATTTATCCTCCTACCCACTAGCAAGATTATTTACAAAAGTAGCCCTGTAGAAGGGCTGGTCCTTATATTCTAGAGAAACAAACATTGCTGTAATTTAAAAATTATAGCTGTTGATTTTCATAGACCAAAATTATAAACATTCATTCATATCAAATTGGCATTTAAAGATATTTGGGCAGAGTTTTGAAATAAACCAGACATTCTAAGAGGGGAGAGAGTGCATTCCAGGTATAGTAGATAGATTGTACAAAAACAGAGAGGAAGGAGTTCATTAATCGGTAAACATTTATTACACACCTACTGAATACAGAGCATTGTTCCAAGAAGGGAGAAAGAAGAGAATATTGGGATATGGAATACTTCTTCTTTAGTGACTCCATTTTTTAAGCTCAGAGGAGCAAGGAGTGCTCTTTGGGAATGACATTTGAGACTGAGCCCAGTGGTAGCTGAAACAAAGACTCATCCATTAGTCATGCTGCATCTGTATGTGAACTTAGCGGGACAACCATTATTTAGAAACTGAACTAAGTTTGAGCCCATTTCCCCCCAACAGATCAAAGTAGGAAAGAGGAGATATGTCCTTGAGGTATTTTGGGAAAGAGTTGTATTTTTTTCTTTTGCTATATCTTTGTAAAAGTGGGTGTTAAATAACTAAATAAAACTACAGTGCTAGTCACTGGAAACTAACAGTGGGTATTGGGTGGAGGGGAAGCAGACACACTAGTAGAAGGGTCATCCAATGGCAGCAGAGAAGGGACATCTTCAACCCTTCGGGTACCCTGGGATCCTGAGGGGGAGATCTATCCTGCCTTGCTCTGGGATAGTGGGCTGGAGCATACTTGCCCCAATAGCATGCTATGAACTCTTCAACTTGGAGTCACCTAAGAAGAAAACCCCAAGGAACTCCCATTTTGGTCTGAATGGATATGCATTATATCTCCTTCTTCTATGTTCTTCTGTATGAAATTTCTCAGTCTCTTTACTCAGCTATTATATAAGAAAATGTAACGTTCCCAGGCCTGTGTCCCAAGTTGACCATTTCCAGGTTTTGATGGGAAGAGATCACATATGGACATAACTTCCATACTTCCATCCCCAAAACAAGACATTATGTGCTGACCTGTCTTCTGGACAGAGGGAGCTGAAAAGTAAGTCTAAAGCAGGGAGCTAGCTCTGTAAGATTTTCTAGATCATGGAGAAGGCCATCTCCTCTGATGAGAGTAGATTTTCCTGAATCCAAGTTGGCCAATCTTTATGCTTTCTGTATCTTCTCAAAAAGGTACCAATGGCCTGGCCCACAAGCTCATTTAGGAGGTGACACCTCAGATACTATCAAATAAATCTTTATATGGGATAACCTCATTAAGTTGTTTGGGAAAATGCAGGACAGTAAGTAGAAATGACCCTTATCTCTTCCCTTGCACAACCAGTGAGGCAAGACAGATTATCTGTGATAATGGCAAGTCTTAAAACAATCTTGGAGTTTATAAAACACCAATCATCATGATAACTAGATACTGTAATAAGCAATTGCCTCAAAGGAAATCAAGGCATAAAGAAGTATAGCAGGAATTCTCTAGCCACCACTCCTTGAAGGCCAGATGTGTTACCTTTTACCCATCCCTCAGGGTTCTTCAGTACCCCTCAGGATTTGGGGGGCTCTCTTGTCTCTGTCTTTAATGAAGCCCTCACTGATAGTGTTCTCTCAATTTTAGGAAACCAAAGCCTCTACCTCCATTTAACCACTTAACAGTCAAATTAGCTTTTTAAAAAAAAATTACTTTAAAGATATGAACAAGAGGGACAGTGGATAGACCACTGATCCTGAAGTCAGGAGTTCAAATTTGGCCTCAGACCAGATACTTGACACTTACTAGCTGTGTGACCCTGGGCAAGTCACTTAACCCCAATTATCTCACCCCCCCAAAGATATACACAAGAGCAAATACACAAATATTACCCCCAACACCTCAGGGGCACAATCTCTATACTACTGTCTTTGGAAAGAGGAAGGGTGATTAGGGTCATAGCTTATTTCATTCCCTACATAAAATTAGTTCCATGAAGTTCCAAGTCTAAGTTCCTAAATTCCTGGACTTGCTCTGGGTTGTACCCCGGTATCTCAGGATTTTCTCGCTATGTTTATTGCAATGTCTTGTTTAGAATCCTGGGCTCCATGGTTCCTGTGGCTCCAGCTGCTGAGTCAGGGATTCTATTCCCTATACCTAGAACTGAAAAGGACAAAGGAAATAGGACCAAAACCTCAAGCCCACTTCACAGAGTCCCAGGGCTTAAGGGGAGGAGAAAGTGACCCTTATGTCTTTTCTTTGAAGGAAACTTTTGCTCCTGGACTATATGAAAGAGAGCGACTGTTTTAGGTGGATTTAAAGATGTGGGTAGTTCTGGCTATGCAGTCAGTGGAAAGAGGCTGCTTCCAAAGATGTTCTAAATTGATTCAGAGTGTCCATGCTGGCACTAGTCCTCACTACCATGATCATGTCTCCCATGTAGATGCCTTCATCTTAGTTAGTTGGTCTGAGAATGTGCACAACCTTTGTTATAAAAGGAATCATGCTTTTGTGTCTTAGACATAACTAATCTTGAAGAAAAATTTCCACAAATGTCACTTGTAATTGTTCTGATATTCCCTTCCCTAACATAATGAAATTGCACTGTATGCTATCTCAATTATTGTGTAAGCATTACCTCATTAAACTCCATTTATTTTTATGGCACAAGTAGAATTTAATGTAATTATTCCCATTTTTATAGAGGAAAAAAGCTTAGGAGCAAAGATTTAGGGTAATTTCCTAAATATCTAGTGTTGGGGAAGGAATCCAATACTCCTAATTTTTTTAGTTCTTTGATATTTCCTTTGCTCTGACGGTCATGGACCATTTTCCCAAGGATGAAGAGATGTTCCTTTTGGGTAAATCATAAAGTAATGTGCCAATTGCTTATACAACATAGGCCATATAAGCAAGGAGAAACTAAAAGAAATGTTTATGTAAGACCTATGAGGTGATTACCAGAAAGGATGGGGGTATGGAAGTGTGTTTAAGAGTGAGGGGAGGGGTAACCTCTCTCTCTTAACTGAACCCATTCATTCTTGAGTTCATCAAATATATTGTTGTAGCTGTTGATGATGATGCTCCTTCATTCTGGAAGAGGACCAATGACATCACAAGCTTGATGTCTTGATTTGAACCTGAAATGGATTTGAGTGAAGCTGAGCTGCACAGTCATCAGCCTTGCTCTCTTCTCCAGAGTCATCAGAGTCCTGTGGCAAGACAACGGTCAAGATGATTGGCAATGGCACAGGATGCCTATCAAATATGTATTGAATACCTGTAATATACAAGGCCCAATAATTGATGTGAAGAAAAGCAGCCCCAGTAGGGTCAGTCTGGTGGGATGAACTGGGAATATCCTGAATTAGAACCAGTCATCTGTTGGAATACAGACAAAAGAGACAACAAATATATGGTAAATTTCTTTTAAAGTTCTTTAAGATTTCATTAACTTGGTATACTGCTCAAATTTAAAGGATATAACTCTTTAGAAGGAATTCTTTAGGAGCCCCAAAATCATGCCTCCCAGAAGCTACAGGTATTGAGCTAAAGCACAGGGGCTCCCAGTATTGAGTAGCATTTGAAAGGATATAAGGAAGCACGCACCAATTCTATTCTAGTTGTGAACTTGACTGTTTGAACAATGTCTGGCATGTGTTTTGAGATACTTGGATAAAAGTCCCAAATATTTAATGTATAATTTCTTTTTCAGAGATGGGATGGTGATTGAAAACTGGACCTGTGATTTCATGATTAGTATGGGGAATTTCTGGTGAGGAAACTCACTATATCAACACAAATCAGCATCTGCTCTGAAATATTCTGCTTTGTAATATTTAGTCTTAGAGAGTTGCTGGGGGTGTTGAGTGCTGTTACTTGCTCATGGTCATAAAGCCAATGTCAAAGGTAGAACTTGAATCCATGTCTTCATGACTCTGAGACTAGTTCCCTATCCACTTAGTCCAGACATACCTCTCCTGATCTGCAGAATAATATGCCATTATACTAATAAATTCATAGTAATTTTAAATTAATTCAAATTCCCATCTATCATCCAATTAATATTGTTATTTTTTATTAGTTTGTAATTGTTTAGGTTTTAGGGGTGGTAGCTGAACATATTAGTACATCTCACAGCAGTATTAGGACTACCCATGGGTGTACCTTTTCATCTTCTCTTCTCACATTTGGCAGCTTCTCCTCCAGCTGTGACCTTAGTGCTACCATCATTGTTTCAGTTAAAACACATGCCTTTCCTTTTATAACTGAGCTCTGATTGCATTACTCCTATCTTGTAGTCTTCCTCTACTCTAGCAGGTGTGACATCCCTTACAGACACCTCCATGCCATTGTTTCACTCTGTCTTAGCTCTAGGCTTCAGTTCTTTCATTTTACAAATGAGAGCTTTTGGAATGTTCTTGCCTTTCCTGCAAGAACATTCTATGATTCCATGAATCATCCAACAAAACTATGGTCGTTTTTTGAGAAGTTATAATATGGACTTCAATGGTAAACTCATCTTTGGAATACTGTCAAAATAGCCCATGTGGAATTCTGTTCTCTACTTGGTAGATTGCTTTTACCATTAGTATGAAATTTTTCCATTGTTTGTTTGAAAATTTCTAATGTATACCCTGTTAAACAAATCTGTGGGAAAATCAACTATTCATGCTTGAAAAATGGACTGCTTACTGAAGAGTAACTGGGTGATTTATTACCAGTTGCTGTTTGTAAGTGTTCCATTACACCATCTATGTTCTTCCTTCAGTTTATATGTAGCCAAACTTACTCATATCCATATTTATACAACTATTTTTATCTGTTACTCACTCCACCCAACCCCATCATTCCTCCCTTCAAGGTACAACTCAAAATATTACCTGAAGATCAATCTTCTACAAAGAAAACATTTACATTTTCCCTCTTGGAGGAGAAACGAAAGGATGATTGTATTGCAGCTCTAACAACCGTTTTTCATAGAAAATATATATCATTCATGACCAAATGCATAACACGCTAAAATTCCTTTCCAGTGACTCTCCATCAGAAAAGTGCATCTCATCTCACAGTCTTGTTTTCTCCATTCTTTATCCTGCAGACTTTTGGGAAGGCCGGGTGTTGAGAGAATTGCATATGGCAAAACCGTAGATTACTCAGGTCAGTGGCTTTACAAACCCAGTCCAATCTTAGGCCCCAAGTATTCACATTTATTTGGATAATAAATGTTTTAACTTGGAGAATTCATCTGAAAGGGGGTAAGGCCAAGTTGTGGTAAGGTTATTTATGAAAATTCTTGGCAAATTTCCCAGCCTTTTCTGCCTCCTTTTCCACATCTTTAAAATGGGAAAAAATCATGTAGATCCATTTCACAGATGACAATAATTACAAAAAAAAACTAGAAAGCATACAAATATTGCCTAATGATGAGCTTATAGAGCTTGAAAGCTAATGAAACTTCAAATGCCATTTAACAGAAAGACTGAACAATGTGATATTCCATTTTGACATGTTCCAACAAAAAAGTTAGTTGTGGAGATTCCACATGAATACATACAGGTTTTTCCAGAATATTTTCAATAGTTTTGCATGATCCTTAAAAGTTATTCTATATTCTTGAAATTGGTTTTTCTCTACTTTGCCCTATGCCACAATATGTTTTTCACTATTTGGACTCCAGTTTAAACTTTTCTAGATTTTATTGGAAATCAGTTTGAGAATGTCTAGAAGAATAGGACATATTCTCTCGGTATATTCCCATAGGAAGTATGCCTGATTTCTCCATTTGTCATTAAGAATTTTCTGAATGTGTTGTTTTATGGAACATGGCCCACTGATTTGTTGCTTCAGGATAACATTTGGCTCTCTAAACATTCTACCCTGAGCTGCCCAGACTTTTTGTTTTCTGAATTTTATTTGACTCTGTATTCTCTTATTAGGATAGTATTGCATATACTTGTTTGCATGTGGTTGAGGAAAGTAAAGAATGATAAAGGATGAAAACATGAAAAAGTTCATATCAAGGCTACCATGAAGGCATTATTTGTAGTATCTTAAAATTGCCCCCATGAGACTTCTCTCTGGACCTCACTTTTCTCATTTAAAAATGAAGATTGAATTTAGCTTTCTTTAAAGTTCCTCCCAGCTCTAGATTTCATTATTAGAATGACATAGTAGAGTAGAAAGAACCCTGGTTCTAGAGTTTGAGGACTTAGGTTCAAATCTTAGTCCTGCTTTTCTGACTCTTAGTACCCAAATGATCTCATGCAAGCTATGTAAACTCCCTAGGCCTCAGTTTCTTTATCTGCAATGTAAAGGACCAAGTACTGGGGATATTTGGAGGGAGGAGTGACACTCAAGTAAGTACATAAATGTTTTTGTCAGAGTTTGAGATTGTGTAGAGGCAAGTATTTTCCAGATTCTTGAGAAAGACATATATAGGAAACTTCAATATTGAGAAGCATCTGGAACATTTTATCCACAAAAATCATAGGTACTTAAGGAGCCCTGATCTGTTCCTTTTGTTTGAGTTGAAATCTACATTTTCAGCTGGGCAACAACTAGATGAAAAGTTTCCATTAGGGATCTGGAATCATGACCCATGGGTACAAATACAAACTCTTTCATTTAGTAGCTGTGCCACTTTGGTTAAATCACAATCTCTCTTATCCTCAATTAGCTCATAAGGTTGTATTAGATAATTAAGAACATCATTTTTAGCTCTTACCTTATATAAGTCTGTTAAAAAAGTCATACTGCAACTAACCAACATTCTAACCTGAACGGTATTTAGTATTTTATAGTGGTACCAACCACATACCAGTAGTATTAAAGAAAATGTTTTAATGACACTTTAGTTTTTTCATCATAATCATTTCCAGATGTATTGCCTCTATCCCTCTGCCCTCCCCTCTCACCCAGAATTCCTCATTGCAGCTAAAAAAGAACAGTTAAGGAAAACCCACAGCACCATAACTGAGTCTGACAGTGTATGCAATATTCTATCCTCATAGTCACTTATCTCTGCTGAAAGAAGAAAGGTATGTTTCATTATCTGTTCTGTGAAACCATGACTAGTATATTAGCCATAACAATTACTCAAAGTCTGGCCTCTTTTTAGTGCTCTTTGATAATCATTTTGCTGTCATTTTACTTAATGGTTCTTCCAGTTTTGCTTACTCCTCACTACATCAGTTCTTACAAGTCTTCTCTCCTGTTTCTATAGATTCCTCACATTCAGAATTTACTTCATGGTAATATTCCATTGTATTTATATATCACAATTTGTTTAGTCATTCACTAATCTATCAGCTCCAGCTTTGTTTCCACTCCACTATTGCCATAAGTAATTGAACATCTTGTGGAAAGACATAGTTGTCCTCTATATTTTCTCTTTTGTTCTTTTTCTAAATCTCAAAGTGAACAGTCGGGTTACCACGATATCACAACAAGCCTAAGCCAACTCTTTTCATTTCCCTTCTCCTAAATGAATGTCTTGTTTAGGCAACCTTTTTTTTTTTTTTTAGTACTATGTCTTAAAATCTTAGACCTTGAATTCCCTTTTCTCAGATACCAAGATAGGCAGGCCCTCAATAAGTGTTTTCTGACTTTCTGTGAGAGCCCCTCAGTGTTATTGGAATATTAAGATGTATTTTCCTAAAGGAAAAATAAATTGAAAACAGAGGTTGACTCATTTCTCCAACATTCTGCAGAAAAGATTTGTTAGTATCTTAGGCAGGATATTTTTGCTAGGTTCTGTTGCAAGTAAATTCAATAAATGGAAACTGAGGTACGTATTTTGAGCAAAATCAGTTAATTAACAGTGACATGTATAACTTTTAGCAAAACAGGTCAGATAGGCCACCTCAGTAAGGCCAGTAAAGGGAGGATCCTCTTTATAGACACACAGGAAAAGAGGGGGTCTGGGTAGTTGGAAAACATCATAATTGGTCATACTAAGAAAAGTAAATTATCATTCAGGTGTGATTAATCATGCTCCTCTCTGACAATTAAGGAATGTTAAATTTTTGGGAGGGCCTCACCTGCTTCTTGCAATCTTTACTAGGGGATCATTACAAATAGCCTCACTGTTTCCTTTGAGGAGATTCAATCTCCTCTAACTGCACAAGGACAGGCAAGAACAGATGACATACCTTTTGGGGCTTGGCACCAGGTTAACCTGGTTGGGGCTTACAGACAACAAATGTCCCAGGAACTAATGGTATGAATGATACCAATAATACCTTTAAACTAAACTAGGAGGGAAAACTGCGTTCATGAGCCTAATTCAGAGATGAAGAAATGTGACTTGAGCAATTATACAGAAGGGGGCAGTAATACAGAAGAGGGTCAATTCTAGAATAGAAACAATTATTAAATAATACAGAATAATTTTCAGTTTGGCACAGGAAGATGATCTTTTGATATTCTTCCTATGACTATTTGGTTACTTATTTGTTTCTATTATTATGATGATGATGATGATGATGATCAAATCCTAATGGGAAGAAAAAAGTCCATTAATGGCTTTCAGTATTGATAAAGAAAGGTCAGGAGCTTGGTCTGTTTATTTGGGTAAATAGAGTAGACTACTGAATAGTCTGCTCTAATGGGGGACTGACTGAGGAAGGCCTGTCCTTAGAGTATGTGATTCTGTCTCATTTCAATCCAACACCTGGAAAGTGGGGGAGTCATCTTCTGGCCATGAGGTACAGTGGCTGGTGCTGTGCGGTGATTTTGATTGGCTTTAGAAACCTAAGGACTGAGGAAGGAAGAACTGATTTTGCATGCAAAAGGATTCAAATAGCCTGCCTGAAGCCCCTTTTTTTGTTATTCTTTGGTAGTCAGGAATAGTGATCACTCTCTACTCACTCATTTCCAGTGGGAGTTAGGAAAGTGAGCCTGGAGGTAATACTAGAGTAAAAACAGAGACAAAGCAGAAGAGTCAGAGCTTTGAGAGCTCTGGAGTACCGCAGTGGGAATGCATATATGTATGATTACATTGTGACTAGTTTGAAAAATAATGGAGAGAGAAAAACCACACTATTTGAAAGGAGGGAAAACTTTTATTGAACCATCTACTGGGGTGAATTAATTGAGTAATGGAACAAGCACTTCAGTAGGTGAGATTATGAAAAAATAACTGCACCCCTAGGGCACATGGCTCAGGTGCACAGATGCATGTGTCCTAGAATCCTAATTACTTTATAATAAAAATATAATTATGCCCTATAGTTGACTGCCCTTTTGAAGCCTATACAGTATCTATGATAGATACTAAGGGATGATGTAATAGGGTACAGAGGCCATTGTTTGATGTTTGCATCTATTGAAGCTTAGGAGAGGAAATTATCCTTTATATTGTTGAAGAAAATAATATGTTGGTTGACTTTTTAGAAGTGTGATTGACAAAGGCTCAAAAAATGTTGGGGGATCTTT
Organism: Vombatus ursinus; assembly: GCF_900497805.2. Classification (NCBI taxonomy): domain Eukaryota; kingdom Metazoa; phylum Chordata; class Mammalia; order Diprotodontia; family Vombatidae; genus Vombatus; species Vombatus ursinus. The sequence goes on along the minus strand of NW_020948463.1, from coordinate 1,396,560 downwards.
TTAATAGCTAGATTAGTTCATTTAATCTTAGGCTTTTTTCATGAGAAAAATGTAAGACTAGGAAAAAAAAAGAAAACTAAGCAAGTAGTTTGGACAAAATAATCTCATATTTTAGTAGTTCTACTCTGTTTCACCTAAATTAATCTTACCCTAAAGGCTCAAATTTCCCAATACATTATAAGCCATGCTTGGTGCTTAACACGTGTTTAACAAACAAGAAGTGTTTATGCATCTGCTGTCACAACCAAGCTCATGCCTCATATTGCCACTTCTCATTTGCTAGAGAAACCATGAACCACCAAATTCATTGCCAGCACCTTGTTCCTTGTGGTGATGTTAGGAGGCTTGCTAATAGGCACAGAAACTATTCTCTTTCATCCTTCAAATAGTCCCTCTCAGCTTTCTAGAAATAATGTCGAAGGCACCTGGTGTGTCAAATCAAGTCCTTTATGAAGCTATTGCCCTCATGGCCTCACAGGTTTCTCATCTTAGTCTCACAAAAATCATCTTGACCTAAAGGCAGCCCTTTCTCTTCTTTGAGGTATATTTCCTTTTTGTTGTTGTTGTTAAAATAATTTTTAATTACAAGCTTTTGATTTTTGTGTTATCCACATTTCCCAATGAGCTCATTGCCTCTCATCTCCAGCCATGATGTGGGAAATTGCCCAATGAGAACCCACTTATGAGAGCACATGTAGTGCAATGGGGAGGTGCTCCCCCATGTAGCGGCTTAAGAACATCTTCTACCCCACTTAAACTCCTAGTGAGAAAGCGTGATTTACCCTGTCTGTATCTTCTGTCTGCACACTCAGGTCCATCTCTGCATCTAGCTTAAAGCCTTTTCTTAACCACATAGTAAGGGGCCATGAAATTGTCACAGAATGCCCACACATTATAAATTTGGACAGGGACCCTCTATTCTGCATCATCAAAAACTTCCTGAAGCAGACTTACCAACCCCCAGTGGGTATGGTCATCAGACAGGACTGCTTGTATGTGCTCCCAATATTGGGCCCACATTGGCCAGTCCTCCCATTACATAATAAAGAATTTATTAAAATGAAAAAGAAAAAAAAGTTTAGCAAAATTAGACAAAACATAAATTGTGTGTGATGGATAAAAGATGAAAGAAACAAACAACTAAAGGAGAAAGGAAGGGAGGAAGGAAGAAAGGAAGGAAAGAGAAAAAGAAGAGAGAAAAAAAAAAGAGTGTGGCAATATAAGTAGTGTCCCATAGTCTTCCATTGTTATAAAGAAAGTAGGGACTTGGAAGTGTGCCTTAGGGTCAAACTTGGACATAAAATTCTACAGCATTCAGTTTTGATTGTTTTATTGTAATTGTTGTATTTTCCATTTATATTATTGCAGGTATGGTTTCCTGATTCTTTGTACTTCATTTTTGTATCAGTTCCCAGAGACTACTGGATAGTATAGTTCATGGAGTCATGAAGAGCCAGATATAACTAAACAACATCAACACCCCTTATTTGGTTAGAAATTTACCTTCTGTCCCTAAATGTAAAAGATGTACTATCTCATCTTGGAATTTTTTCCAATGCTATGACCTTTAATATTCCATTTTGAATTTATTGTGATTTATTCTGTAAGATGTTTGTCTAAGCCCAATTTCTACCTAATTGCTTTCTAATTTTTCCTATAATTCTCATCAAATAGGCAATTTTTTCTCTGGATGATTTATGTTTTGGATTTTACAGAACTGTGGGTTATTGAAATCTTTATATTTTATTCATTCTTGTCTAGTCATCAATCAACTTAACTATTTCTATATCATTATGAAATAGTTCTGTGAATTGCTGCTTTTTTTTACATAATTTGAGTTCTAGAAGTGCTGTTTTCCTTTTTTCCTCTTTTAAAAAATTCTCCCTCTTGTTATTCTCAATATTTTCCTCTTCAAAATGAAGTCTGTTGCTATTTTATCTAGGCCTGTAAAGGATTCCCTTGGTAGTTTGGTATAGTGTCAAATCTTTAAGTTAATTTTGCTAGTAGTTTCATATTTATTTTGTTGGCAAGTCACAAGTACTAAATATCCTGTATTAACTTACGTAAATTGTTCTTTATTGCTTTAAAGAACGTTTTGTTCTTGTATCTAGACTGGTCTGCAGTGTCAATCAACAAGCATTTAATAAGTTCTTATGTGTTATGATCTCAGATATTTAATGTATTTTATGCTTATTTTTAATGGGATTTCCCTTTCTATTACCCCCACTTGTATTTTTATTATTGATACATAGAAATCCTAGGGTGTGTGTATGTGTGTGAGTGTTTATTTTGATTATAAAGTAATTAGCCAGTTTGTTTCTTTGCTGATTGTCTAGAGTGCTCTAAGCAAAAAATCATGTTACCAGAAAATGGAGATAGTTTGGTCCCCTCTTTTACTTTCTTTCTGCCTTTAATTTTTTTTCTCTTGTGATTGCTATTGCTAACATTTATAGATATTAACAAAAGCAAGGAAAGGGAGTTTCTTGCTGTACTCTTGTGTTTTCTGGGAAACTTCTAATCTTTCCCCATTGCATATTGTGTTACCTTTGATTTAATATAAATACTTTTCAAAAACCCTATTTTATTTTTAATTTATGAAATAAAATAAGCATTTCCATAACATAGTATAATAAAAAAGATGATTGCACATGAAACTGCAAATCTATTATGTACAACTTGCTATTCTATTTAAATGTATAATAAAGTTATCACGTAAATTTTTTTTCCCTCTCTCTCCACCCTGGAGATGGCTACCATTAGACACAAATATGTATACACACACACACACACACATATATATGTATATATGGGGAGAGAGAGATAATAGGAAACCATATTATATATGTATATATATATAATCTGTATATAATATATAAAAAGTATATATAGTTATAATATAAAAGAAAAAGATCCTTCTATCCCTACTCTTTGTAAGTTTTTTTTAAAGAATATGTAATTTTTTTCTCAAAAGCTTTTCCCAAAATTGTTGATATAATCGTGTATTTTGGTGTATAAAATGATTAATTACATTAATTGTCCTTGGATCACTGTTATAAATCCTACTTGAACACAGGAAATTTTTCTATATCTATCTGTGTGTGTGTATATATACAAATATTTTGGATGATTTTTTAAACTAAGATTTTGTTTTTTAAATTTCAATCATTATTCATGAATAGCATAGGTTTATAATTTCTTTTTTTTTTACCCTATCCCTACCTACTTTCAATATTAGGACAATATTGGTCTCATAGAAGAGATTTTGTCTAATGTAAGGGCATTTTCTTTCTCAGTATTTCAAAATTTCTCAGCATTTCAATTTTTTTTGTTATAGGTATTAATTTTAAAATTCTGACTTAATTCCAATTAGGCTTTATTTTTACCTCTGTGGCACAGGCTTTGATTGGGGAGTAGCAGATCCCCAGAACCACAGTCATGTGGGGAAAGTTGGCAGCCCAGCATGTGCCTTGATTCTTAGTGCCTGCACACCCCCATCTCCAACACTGCTGAGAGGGAACTTCTCAGGTAAGGTTACTCTATCCCAATTTGAGCTAATATCATCTTATTCTGGTGTCACAGCTCTGCCCACCTTATGTATTCTATTGCTTAAACTAATCTGTATAGCTTCCCCAATTACTATTTTGTTTGCTTGCTCTCATAAATATGTTTACTAGATATCAGCAATTACATTTTTTTGGTAATAATCTTATGGTGAGGAAGGCAAGTTACACTTCCTGATATTAAACTTTTACCTTCCAAATCGGGGACCAAATCACTTTTTTCTTCTCTCCTTCCCCAACCTAGTACGTCCAGGAAAGTAGCTTTCATCTTGAATCCTCTCATCCTTGAATCCCTCAGAGTACAAATATCTGATGTGGAATTGATAGATTTTCCAAGCTAGGGGAATGAAGGAGTGATGTATAAAGCCCATCCATGGCTATCCTACTTCTCAAAAAGGTATGGTCTCCCTAAAATATGCAATAATGTATTTGTGACCAGAATACTGAACACGTTCTTTACAAACTATAACAACAAAATTTGTATTTAGTACATGAAATGCAAACAAAAGATACAAATCTAGATGGAGATTTATTAATAACATCTAGTGTAATGAGTAGGATAAAGAAGGTATTACAGAAACAGTAATTATAGATAGTCACACTGATATACTGGTATTGGCTGTGAACTGGCTTATCATTCTGGGAAAGAATTTGTAATTACGGTAAAAAAACCAGTGATTAAAATGTCTGTAACCCTTGACCGAATGATTTCATTAATGGTCATATAACCCACAGAATCAAAGACAGACAGAAATATCCCCTAAACATCATAATATAAATAGCAGCAACTTTTTTTGCTGTTGTTTGTGCAGTAACAAAGAATTAGAACAAAAACAGGGGTCTCTTAATGGAGGAATGGTTAAACAAATCACAGTACATAAATATAATGGAATATTATTGTACCATAAGAAACAATGGATAAGAAGGAGTAATAGAAACATGGGAAAATGTAAATGAACTGATGCATAATGAAATCAGCAGTATCAGAAAAATAACCTAAACAATGCCTACAACAATATTAATGGAAGAAATAACCCCACTCTATTCCAAAGGGAACAGAGCATTTTTTAATTATAATGACCCAAATGTTGACACAACAGAAGAGATGAGAAAATGTACATTTGTCTCTTCAAAGCAGAAATGAGAGGACTCTGATTGTTGTTGATGTGCTGTTTGGTTTTGCTGTATTGTTTTTTTCCTCTCTTTCTGTTTAATCTTTGTTACAAAGGAAACCTCATTTCAATGGGAGAGGTGGAAGAGATATATATTCCGAATTGAATGATGCAAATGCTTTAAAAACAAATAGCATCAATTTTAAACATTTGAAAGAAAATTGATAACAAAACTAATGTTTGTGCTATATGTTGCCACATAATTTTGAAAATAGGCACTCTTTAGCTCACCTAAGGTGAACCAGAAATGTATAGTACCTAGAAGTGGCATCTTTCCTGAAGAAAAAGGAGTGAGTAGTAAGGAGAAGAGAAGCAGAGACTGATAAAATGTGAGAATGAGCAAAGTTTGACAGTGGTATTTATGTCTTCCAAAGTGATCCCCCTCATGTCCAGTGTTTGAATAAAGAGGCACATTTGGAAATCTCCATTTTAAAAGCAATTTCAAACTAAAAATCTACTGTCAGAGGTCTTTTAGAAAGGAAGCTATTCCTTTATATATTGCCAGTTTCATCACCTGCCCATTACATGCTTGCTAGTGCTAATGTAAATGGAAAGGAGAACACTCAAACATGTACCATTATGTTTTTATATATGTGTACAGTAACAAAAATTCTGATACCTTACTGGCTTGTTTAATTAGGTATTTTATAGAGCATGTACTAAAGTGCAGGTATTCAAAATCCATCAAGATTATCATCATTTTCATTGTCATAATGTAAAATAAATGGGGTGTATCTGTCTTAGAAGGAACCCGCATTTGTGGCTCAATCACTTTCTTCCTACATGGTTTAATTATTGAGGTACAACAAAAATACTGCCTGGTAGCTCTGCAGTAATTTCCTACCAGCTCCCTGGAGAGTTGACTATTCCCCCTTACCCCTACCCTGAAGTTACAAATGAAATTGAAATGCTGAGACAAGCTCTTCAATGAGATCAAAGCACATGGCTCAGTTATCTTTTCTTTCCCAGACACTTTGGTACTTCTAAAAATGAAGTGTTTTCTCTCTATTAGATCCTGGTTTGAGATCTTTCTTTTTTAAAATCCTGAGGACTGAATTGCAAGAATTTTTGATGTGCTTGCAAAGAAAGGCATCCTGACTCTAAATTCGGAGCGGGAGAAGGAGAGGCAATGTGTAGTAGCAAGTGTTGTGTCAGAGTTAGTGCCCATCATTCCCAGGTTTTCTTTTGAGCTACGTCTCTGTTAGTTTCACAATGAGCAATCCTGGCCCAAGTTACCTATTCAAGTTGAAGAAGGAAAAATAACAGTCTAATCTGCAGTTGAAATTATACAGTAGTAATGGATCATGTGGCATCTAGGGGTAACCCCTACACATGGATCTTCAGAAAGCTACTCCAAGGTCAGAGCGCTTTCTAAGTTGACATTCACTGAAAACCATAGTTCATAAGTGCCACTAGGGACTGTGATAGGGAACCAATTTGAGGAGAACTAAAGGATTACCTTGTAACAGTGAGAATCTAGCTGTGATTAGATAATAATAACCTGTAGTGAACACAATTGATAAGGTTTTGTTATTTTTTCCAGCAGCTTAAGAGCAGAGGTGAAGGCATATAATGAAAATAATTGGGAGGAGAGATCTGGCAAAAAATAAGTAGAAAAAGGGCAAAGGTGGGGAGGGGTACGATTCAAGGGTGTATGACATTTTAAGGTAAAACTGGTTAACTATTTCATCAAGATTTTTAAGGGAAGAAAGCGGAGGAGAGTAATGGAGTAGAAGGCAAGGAAGGTGTAGATTGACTGACAATCCCAGTGAGGGTGAAGAATAGGTTTATTATTAATTCTTTTAATCAGCCCAAATCTGCCTACTCTCCCTTACATCCTGATCCCAAATGAGAATGAAAAAAACAAACAAACAAACCTCTATTACAAACATGTATAGTCAAGCTAAACAAATTTACACGATGACTAAATCTAAAATACGAGCGGTGGGGTGGGGGACAGAATGCTGGGTTAGGAATCAGGAAGACCTGAATTCAAATCCAGCTTCAGACATTCACAAGCTGTGTGACCCTGGGCAACCTCCTTAATCCTGTTTGCCTCAGTTTCCTCATCTGTAAAATAAATTGTAAAAGGAAATGGCAAATTACTCTAGGTCTTTGCCTAGAACCCCTCAAATTGGATCACAGTGAGTTGGACACAACTGAAACAATTGAAGAGTAACAACAAAAATGTCTAAAATAAAATGTTTATCTACCTATTATATCTCTATATATCATCCATCTATTATCTTTCTATATATCATTTGTCTGCCTGCCTATCTATTTGTCTGTCTGATTCTGCATTCCTAGTCTCTCACTTCTCTATCAGCAAGTAGATAACATGTTTTGTCATTTGTCCTCTGGAATCATGGTCATGAAACCAATCAAAGTTCTTTCAAAGTCTTTCAAAAATATTTATTTCCACACTATTGTTTTCAGTATGCAAATTGTTCTTCTAGTTCTGTTTACTTCACTCTGCATTAATTCATACAAGTCTTCCTAGCTATCTCTGAAACCAACCCCTTCATCATTTCTAATGCACAACATTTCATCGCATCCCTATACCACAACCCATTCAGACATTTTCTAATTGAGGGCCAGCCCTCAAATTCCAATTCTTTTCCCCCTCAATAAAAAGCTAAAAATGCATAGTTTTTTTTTACATCCTTAAAGTTTGTTTTCCTTACGAGTGCTTCCTTTCCTAATCTATACCCCTCTAATTCCCTCTCCTTCCCTTTCCCTCTTATTTTCCTGTTGAGTGAAATGTATTTCTGTACTCAACTCTGTATATGTGTGTGTGTGTATTCTTCCCTCTTTTGACCAGTTCAGAAGAGAATAGGGTTAAAGGGTCAGTCACTCCCTCCCCCCTTTCCTCCTTATTTGTATGAGTTTTCCTTGAGTGCCAGAATTATGAGTTCATTTTTTCCTAACCTTCCTTAACCTTCCCCTCTTTCTAACCCTCCAACATATATTCCCTTTCCCCACCCTTTCCATTCTTCTTTTAAGATTATTAAGGCAAAGCAAAATTACTCCCAGGTCTTCTGTCTAATTACAGTCCCTGCGTGACCCCTGATGATGATAGAGTTCAAAGGGAACACGAGTATCATCCCTCCTTATTTAAATGTAACCAGTTTATCATTAATTAGTCATTAATCATTGTTTGTTCATGTTTGCCTTTTTACTCCTGTGGTGGAACTTAAATGTTTCTACTGAGCTTCAGTCTTTTCATCAGAAATGCTTGGAGGTCTTCTATTTATTAAAAGTTTATTTTCCCCCAGTAACAATATGCTTGGTTTTGCTGGGTAAGTTATTTTTTATTGTAAGCTTATATCTTTTGACATCTGAATTAGTATATTCCCAACTCTTTGCTCCTTTGTAGTGGTGGCTGCTAAATTATGTGTGATTCTAACTGACCTCTTGGTATTTAAATTCTTTCTTTCTAGCTGCTTGCAATATTCCTTCTTCGATCCAGAAACTAGATTTTGGCTATAATGTTCTTAGTAATTTTCATTTCTTTCAGGAAGCAACCAGCGGATTCTTTCTATTTCTACTTTGCCTTCTGGTTTAAAAATCTGGACAACTTTCTTTCATTATTTTTTAAATGCAATGTCTGGGTTCTTTTGTTAACCAAAGCTTCGGGGAGTGCAATGATTTTTAATTTCCCTCCCCCCACTTTGATCTGTTTTTCAGGTCACTTTTGCTGATATAAGAGATACAACGTTTTTGGTCTTCTGACATTAAAAACAGTTTTCTTCTTGTTTCATGGAGTTGTGGGGTTCTATTTGGCCAATTTTAATTTTCAGGGAGTTTATTGCTTTATACCTCTTGTTAATTTCCATTGTAATTCTTTCTTCCATAGTTCTATTTACTTTTTCTTATTTTTCTCAATTATTCTCATTTTATTTATAAAAAAAATTTAAAAAAAAACCTCTTGCTTCATTTTCTCAAGGAATTCCAATTGAATTTATACCCAACCTCTATTTTTCTTTGAGGCTTTGCCAATAGATGTTTTTGTAGATATTCTTTTCTTCTGTGTTTATACAGTTATTTCTTGAGCATCCCTTTCACTATAATAGCCTTTTATTGTAGGATTCTTGTGTGTGTGTGTGTGTGTGTGTGTGTGTGTGTGTGTGTGTGCTCATTCTTTCAGCCTATTTCCTGACTTTGGACTTTGGACTTTGGACTGATGTTAGTGCTATGCTCTGAATTCTTCTGGAGGAAATTCCTGGTCTGATCTTGCTGCTACTCTCTTGGGATGTTGAATGTTGTGTTATTCCAGGATCTCAGAAACAGATCAAGCTGGGTATCTGCAAGCTTTCAGTATTCACAACTTTTTTTCTGATTCAGGTTGAACTCTGATTGCTGCCTTATCTTAGCACTGTAAGTTCTTGACCTGGTTTTGTGTCTGAGCCACAGTAGACTGCTAATGTACTTAGTCACCCAGAGGGAGAGAAATGCAAATTTCCTTTGCTTTGGAATTCCTACCATAGCTATTTTTCTGTAGACTTCAGACTGGGTTGGAAGCTGGAGAGGCTTTGCTCTCCTCCCGGGATCCAAGCCAGGCTATTGGTACTTTTTGCTTCTGAAATTGCTCCTCTCTGGTGACACAACCCAGGACCCAGGACCGCTCCTTCTCCCAGAATTCGTTCCTTGTATGCAATTTCCTTCCTCAGTCTGCCTAGGATTTGTGATCTGGGACAGGGGAGTAGACAAGAAAGCTGCCAGTTGGCATTTGTTTCTGCACCCTTCATGAGGTGCCCAATTTGAATCTGGATCCTCTTCTTATCCCAGTACCCTATCTCTCCAGGTGTTAGAGTATTTGGCAGGACATAGTTCTAGTTTGACCCCATTCTAAGTATCCATAGACTTCTCAGTCTATCTTCCTATGTTGACCAAGGATGGATTCATTGTGATTTTTTTTCTCATATTCCCACATCACACTTTGTTCTGGTATATTTTCTAGATCTCTTAGGAGGAGTTTTGCATTAGGTGGGGGGAGCTTGCTGCACTTGTTCCTGCTATGATGCCATCTTGGCTTCATTCAAAGATAGGTTTGGAATATACATGAGCAAGAGCTGTGTCCCAAAAGGCAATATTCAAATGACATGAACAAGCAGTTTTCAAAAGATGAAATGCAAATTATCAAAAGTCATATAAAATGTTCTAAATCACTAATAGTGAGGCAAATCAAAACCAAAACAACTCTTAAATATACTCTCCAAAGTCATTAAACTATACACATCCTTTAATATAACAAGACCACTGCGAAATATGTACTACAAAGAGGTTAAAGAGAAAGGAAAAGTGTCATTTTATACAAAAATATTTATAGCAGCATTTTTAGTTTGAACAAAGCCCTAGAAACAAAGTGAGCAGTCATTGATTAAGAAATAGTTGAACAACTTATATCGTAATGAATAAGGACATTATTGTGACATAAGAAATTATGAAAAAGAAATTCAGAGAAACATGAGAAGACATGAATTTATGAAGAGTAGTGTTGGCAGAACTAGGAGAACACATTATACAATTCCTACAGTAACATAAAGGAAAATGACTTTGTAACACTTAAGAATTCTTGTCTATGCAATGAACAATCCTCATCTTAAGAAGACTGATAATACAAGTGTGTGTTCCTCCTAATGACTTTGTGTCCTAATAATACACATGCATTAGGACACTCCCCCACAGCTAAACATTGCTGTTATTACCATGTTTGGATTCTGAGAGAAATAGCTTTCTAACCAATCAATAAAAATGAAAAGCTATTTATGATATAAAATATTTACTTTTCTGTTGGCTAATGACAAGTACTATATGACTTATAAATGTACTTAAACTTCAATTGCATATATGGCTTCATTTTTAACAATATTTACACATAAACTAGCCTCTGTAAGGAAAAGATCTTTAGATCAGACTTTATTTTCTTTTACCACTGGCACACCAGCTATATTCTCATAGAGACTCTACTAAATGACAGACCAACATTGCCAGCCATTTCATTTGAAACTCCACCAAAGAGAATAATAATAATATGAGAAGGGTAAACTTAAATTGAAAAACAGCTTTAATACTTCAATGAAAAGCAATAGGTTTGTTTCTACAGAATACTTGTGATGGTCCATGATGGTTTCAAGATGACTTGTAAAGCACCCAGCAATTGTGGTTTGCAAACAGCCTGACATTTGTGTTGCAAGAAAGCAAACATTTGGTTCTGTGATTACATAGCTGATGAAGTTTAATTACGAAAGTAGCAGAGAAGAATGAAGGAACTGCATTGGTGCAGTATACAGAATACAATTAAGGGTATGCATGTGCATCTGACCATGTGTTGGAAATCAGTTTTCACTCAATTGTTTAAACCTTGTAGTGGTTTAGAAACAATTTGATGACAAGTTGAGAAACTTCAAGAATATATTGCACTTCAAAGTGGTCAGGGTTTGATGTAATCACTGCATGAACACCAAAATCATTGTGTGTATGATCATGATAGTTTTAAATTGCTTCTGAAACAAACCTAAAATGCTTCAAGGATGCACCTGCTTATTGTCCCAGAGAAAAAAAAATATTTGCAACATCATTGGGCAACTATTTATTACCTATGATGTTATTAGAACCTTTTGAACCATTATCAAAAACCCCCAAAGCATTTGAGAACCACTAAATGAGAAACACTTAGCTAGAGGTAGAGAATGAGATGTTTTCAGATATAGAATGTAGAATAAAGTAAGTAGAATAAAGTAGATGTGAGTAGAATAAAGCTATGAATTTGTTTTAACTATCTTTTCATTAATTAATTATTTTTTAGTTTTCAACAATCACTTCCATAAGCTTTTGAGTTTTAAATTTTCTCCTTCTCCCTCTCAAACTCTGTCCCTAAGATGGCATGCAAACTGATATAGGTTCTACATATACATTACTATTAAGCATATTTTCACATTAGTCATGTTGTAAAGCAGAAACAAAACAAAACAGAAGAAAAAAAGAGCAAATAGTGAGCTTTGATCTGCATTCAAACTCCACTGTTCTTTCTCTGGATATGGATAGCATTCTTTATCATGAGACTTTTGGAGATGTCTTAGATTTTTGTATTACTGAGAAGAGCTAAGTCTATCAAAGTTAATCAATGCACAATGTGGCTGTGACTGTGTACAGTGTTCTCCTGGTTCTGCTCACCTCACTCAGCATCAGTCCATACAGGTCTTTCCAGGTTTTTCTGAAGTCTGCTTGTTTATCATTTCTTATAGCACAATAGTATTCCATTACATTCATATGCCACAATTTGTTCAGACATTCCCCAATCGATGGGCATCCTCTCAATTTCCAATTCTCTGCTGCTACAAAAAGAACTGCTATTTTTATACATGTAGGTCCTTTTCCCATTTGTATGATCTCTTCAGGATACAGCCCTAGAAGTGCTATTGCTGGGTCAAAGGGTATCCACATCTTATAGCCCCTTTGAGCATAGTTCCAAATTGCTCTCCAAAATGGTCAGATCAGTTCACAACTCCACAAACAATGCATTAGTGTTCCAATTTTCCCACATCTTCTCCAACATTTATCATTTTCCTGTTTTGTCATGTTGGTCAATCTGATAGGTGTGATGTGGTACCTCAAAGTTTTTTTGATTTGCATTTCTCTAATCAATAGTGATTTTTAACTATACTTTGTTATAAGGGAAGGGCATCTATTTGGGGTGTAGGAGTTGTGCATGTGTGTGGAAGAGTTAGAGGATAATGATAATCATACAAAAAAGGAAGAAAAGAACATCAACAAACCATTAAATCCATAGATGAGAGCAAAAGGATATTTACAAGAGGAAATAGAGAAGCAACATAATTTTTGCTACTATTGCTTAAATCTAATACATACTTAAAAGAAGCAAAACTGTATGAAATAGAAATTCTCAGGTTCACATAAAAACAATAGTTTTAGAAGGAGGCAGGTAGAGAAAGAGTGGAAAGATAGAAAGATGTGGTCTGAAAAGAATATAACAACTCTGATTCATGAATATCAAAAGATTATAAGGAATGGTAAGACCTACTAACATGAACAGCAATCATGATTTGGAAAAGGTGATATGTATGGGTAGAGCAAACTTCAAAGAAACAGGTTTTTCTACTGATAGATGGCAGCAGTGAGAGTATCTGTTTGAACCCTCCCCTATTTCTTTTACTGCATCATCTTCTTTATATGTGGCTGAGATAGAGTGATGGTTCAGAACATAGAATTTGAAGCAGTTGATAAACTGGGAGTCAAGAGTGTTTGGCACCAATAAATTCACACGTATGAGAGTCAATAGAGGTAAAGACTGTGACAAAAGGTGCTAACCAAAATCAAATAGGAGAATGACCATAAGGTCATCAGTTTATAGCAACCAGGACAAATTTGTAGAAGGAACCCCATAGGAGGAGAACTTGATGAGGAAATCTCTGAAAGTATTGGTGAGGAGTGAGGAGTGTTCTTAACCTGGCTTAGTATGTTGGGGGATTCGGAGAGGGGATGAGAAAAGATTCATCCAATACTGGGGAGGGTAGCCAGGAATGCAGTATTTTCTAGAGAGCAGGAAGATGGAAGGAGTGTGATAGGAAGAGTTCTAAAACATAGGAAATTGACCCAGCAAACTTCTAGGGCTGTATCCCAAAGAGATCATAAAAATGGGAGAAGGACCCACATGGACAAAAATATTTATAGCAGCTCTTTCTGTGGTGGAAAAGAATTGGAAATTGAGGAGATGCCCATCAATTGGGGAATGGCTGAACAAGTTGTGGTATATGAATGTAATGGAATACTATTGTGCTATAAGAAATGATGAGCAGGCAGACTTCAGAAAAACCTGGAAAGACCTGTATGGACTGATGCTGAGTGAGGTGAGCAGAACCAGGAGAACACGGTACACGGTCACAGCCACATTGTGCGATGACTAACTTCGATAGACTTAGCTCTTCTCAGCAATGCAGGGATCTAAGACATCTCCAAAAGTCTCATGATGAAAAATGCTATCCACATCCAGAGAAAGAACTATAGAGTTTGAATGCAGATCAAAGCATACTATTTGCTCTTTTTTTCTGTTTTGTTTTGTTTCTTCTTTCTTGTGGTCCCTTCTATTGGTTCTAATTCTTCTTTACAACATGACTAATGTGAAAATATGTTTAATAGGAATGTATATGTAGAGCCTATATCAGATTGCATGCTGTCTTGGGGAAGGAGGTGGGGAGGGAGGGGGATAAGATTTAAAACTCAGAAGCTTATAGAAGTAATTGTTGAAAACTAATACCAAATTTATTAATTTAAAAAATAAAACAGAAAAAAGTTTGTTAAAATAGAATTAGGCTCAAGAGAACACAAGGAGATGAAGTGGGGGAGTGGGGCATGGAGGGCAGAACAGGATATAGACTCCAGAAGATTATTACAGAAGTGAATTGGGAGAAGGAAATGCCAGCTGTGGGAAGGAGTTTTTTTGCCTAGTCAGCCTTAAACTCTGAATAACTGGGACTTGAAGAAATGGAGGAGTAATAAGGAGTGACCTTCTTCCTGGAAGGCAATGGCACTCCATCAAAGGACTAAGGTATTGTCATTTTCCCCCTTTACTATCCCTAGTGGCTGATGCTCTGATATTGGGCTGAGTGAGCCTAGATGGTTATTTAAGACTCAGGAAAGTGTTTGCAGTAAATATTTTATATTATTTAGGAAAGGAGGAAAGGGGAAACATTTAGAAAAAAATCAATTAAAATTTTATAAAATTATACCAAAGTATTGAAAAAGGTAAGCTATATTGGTATGGAAGGTACTTAATTATTTTGTGCTGGATGAATGAAATGTCATTTTATATAGATTAGAAGAGGCAATTTTGTCTTTTTCTTTGTCTTCAGAGAATTTTAAATTATCTTAGATAAGAGTCTGCCTGTGATTAAAAGCTAAAAATAAGGGAAATTACAGTGTGGTCTAATAGGACAATTCAGGTTGGGAGGGCCCAACAACATACAGAGCTGTCTCTTCTCTTTCTCTCCTGGGTTTCCATATTCTGTCTGGCCCCAACTGCCTCTGGTCTTCCTGGACCCTTTCACTGGATTCATCACTGCCATTACTTCAATTGACTAATAAGGGAAAATATCTCTTTTCCTCTTCATTCACTAAACAAATTGAAGTTTTTCACAAGGACCTTTTACTAAAGCATAATAAATGGCTAGACAGACAGATAGACACAAAGACAGACAAATAGATGATAGACAGACAGATAGATAGATAGATAGATAGATAGATAGATAGATAGATAAAACAAAATCAAAACCTGAGAGAAAACACAAAATAACCCTCATGCATGAAAGGACAAACTTACATTACAAAGAGTAAAATAAAATTTTTTTAAACTTCTGAAAATTATCATTATAGCTCAGTCATTTATATCCATGTTACCAATTTATAGCACTGATAACAGAAGCCAGAAAATAAAAGAAAAAAAAAGCTTTATTCAATCTACTTCCTGTTGTGTTCCATGGAAAGCTCCCTATAGCTTCCAGTTCCATGTGAATCTATAGCTAATTCTTGCTCCCTAACTGCAAAACCTCTATACCACCAGGGTCCTTCTGTTGTCAGCTACCACATGTAGTGATAACTCCTCTTTCTTCCAGATATTGGCTAATCAGTGGAGGAGAGATGAAGCCAAGCTGACTGAAGCAGTGAGAGAGGATTAAAAAACAATATGAGACTAAGGGAGTTTTGCCTATGATTAAAAAAAACACACACTGATTTTCTTCTGTGGCTTAAAAATTGACTCTGAAGGCAATTCTAAAAGAGGGCATTGAGAAATTATTTGAGCAGTGAGAGCATCTCTAGAAGTGGAGCTTCTTCCAAAGAGGATTATTTTGAATGACAGGGCAGAATTGATTATGTGGGTTATGTTGTATTTTATTTATTTTATTTCTAAACAAACACCAAAAATAAAAAGGACACATTGTCATGTCCTTATACACAGCAGAACTACAACATGTTCCTTTGAGTAGACTACCAAACCAAAACTGATGGGATATCAATATCACTTTCCTGATATTTTAAAACTCACAAAGTTGGAATCTCCAATCCCTTCACCTAAAATGGATAAAGAACAAATGCAAAAGAGAAGGACCAAGACAGTTTTATGGGACCATATGTGGGAATCAGAGGGGAAAAGGCCCCAGTTCTCTTCCCTTTTTATAGTATTGTCTCTTACCATTAAGGAAGGAGTCAAAACAAGAAAGACTAGTCTAAAAGCAAAGGGGCCAAAGTTCTGGTTGCTAGTGCCTTTTAAAGGCCCCCTCAGTTCTGACTGTGTAGGCAATAGAAAAGACTTCTCCTAACCATGTAGTAAATAGACTGGAATCAGTTACAGAATATCTATGTAGGGTCAAATTTCTCTAGGGCAATTTTCATTACATATCATCATGATTCTTCCAGAAATATGCTCCCTAGAATGATCCATGTGGAGAGATGCTGTCATAGGTACTCTACATGTGCTAGTCTCTACATAAGTAATCATTCAACATATTACTTTCAAAACTATCCTGCCTGCCTATGCTTCCTTCTATTAATTACTGTGCATTTAAAACTGTATCAATGACCCTCCACTTTCGGTCATCCCTATTCTTTGGTCTCACTCTAACTCCTCTAGGTTCTTGGTCTGGTTTCCAGCTCAAAAAATTAAGTACCCCTGGAATTTGAATGTTAGAGCACTTGATTTTCACAACACCCTTTTTTGCATCTCAGAATAGAGGTTTATGGGCTTAAGAATCCCTGGGCTTAGGTTGTCCTGGTCAGAATGTCATAGCACCATATTGGCCTTCTTATAATCCTGGGGTTTATGACTTGCTTTGGGTTTTCTCAGTGGAGCTCTCTGCTTTGAACCCTCCATACACAAAACCTTGTAGGCTACACATTTTTTATTTCTTGTTGTGGAGACCCTCACTTTGCTTGAGAGTCTCCTTTTCTTCTTACTTGTGGGCTTCTGCTTGACTTTTTGTGAAGTCCTGGGGCAGAAGATATGATTTAATATAGCTTCTCAATGTATTTCTAGATCTAGATCTATATTATTTGGTCAATCATTAACTTTAGGGTTTTTTTCTGGAGTAGGTATAGGAGCCATCTATCTAGTTATATAATTAGATTATAATAAGAAAGTTCATTTGGAAGAACAAAAGGCCTAGATTCTCAAATGACAATAGTTCAATAAAGCATAAATCATCTAGAAATCTTACTAATTTTCAAAATATATTATAAAGCAATAATCCTCAAAACTATTTTTTATTGAGAGCAATGCAATAGCTAGATAATCAGGTAGATTCAAAAAGCAATAGTTCAATTTTTCAGTAAATTCAAGTATAAAAACTACTTGGAGAAGGACTCATTATTTGACAAGCACTGCTAGGAAAACTAGAAAGCTGCTTGGAAGAAAATAAATTTGGACCCAGCATTGTATGCCATAAGCTATATATGGATGAGTAAACTGAATGCAAAAAGTCATATAAAAATCAAGAACAGGAGGAACCTTTAACAGTTATGATTAGGGTGAAAGGTAGTAATGGCATAGTCATAACTAAACAAGGAACATGGAACTTCAGAACTTTCAAAATAGAAAATTTTGATAATATAAAATGAAAATTGTTTTGCATGAACAAAACCAATGCAACTATACTAATAGGAGAAATTGTCAAACTGAAAAAAAATCTACATAATAAATAGTTCTGATAATACTCCAAAGATTAAGGAATAGATCAAATACATAAGACCAGAAGCTCATCCTCAACAAATAAGTGGCCAAAAGGTATGAAAAATTTTTGAAAGGGAAAATGTGAACTATCCAAAAAAAATCTAAAAATTCTCCAACTCCCTAATAATAAGAGAAAGGCACATTCATCAAATTAGAAAAAAAGGTGATGAAAGAAATATATAAAGTTGGAAAGATCTCTGTCATACATGCCACACTAAACTGTTGGTGGCACTCTGAAATGATTCAATTAACCTGGAAAATGATCAGAAGAATGCCAAAAAAAGTCACTAAACTCTTCATTTTTTTTGAGTAGTGATTCCAGGATAAATGCCCTTATATTCCTTGGGAAAAGATCCTAGAGGATCATGGGAAGCAGAAGTTGTTAAAGATAGAGGAATTCCTGAAATGTTTGAGCTATCTTGAGAGGATGAGGACAAAGTACAGATATGTCCCAGTGTCAACAGCTAGCTTATTGCATTTGAAAGGTATGGCTATCCCTAAGTTAATATAATCATGAAACATTAAATTCTTATCTGACTCAATGACCCAATAAGATCAGTTATCTGCCTGGATGTATCAGTTCCCCACATTAAAGAACACTGAGAAGTCTCTTCTCCAATATCTCTCCCCATTTGCTGCCCGGAAAAATGGCATCAGTATCATTAGATGTTTGCCACTCTTTTTAAACCTTGTTTATTTGCTCTTTGTACTTTCATAAGAAGAGAAGGGGATGGTTATGAGAGATATGCAACTTTATGGGCATGTGAGGTGAGTGAGTGATCAGCCAAGAATGAAACATCTTCTTGGTTGAAACATGGAGTGATGCTTCAAGATTCAAAATCACGGAGGTGGTACAGTTGTAAGTGAGAACTAAAATATGACCTTCCTATTTGACAGCTGAGGTGGGGCAAAGATGTACATTGTTAGAGTGGAAGAAGTTGATGAATTGAGAAGACAACGTGTGTTAGGGAACATCAACCTGTATATTGATGTTCAAAAATAGAAAGACATGGGCTGGGCAAAAAGGAAGCTAGTTACCAAACTCCTTAAGAATATTGGGAGAATGATCAATTGTTCATGGCTACAGTGTTTTAGGCTGGATAATATAGATGGATGGAATCAACTTCAAAAGTTGCTGGGTGTTGGGGATAAAGGAATGATCTGGAAATGGAGGAAGTGAGCTTGTTAATAATAGAGCAAGGATCCAAAGGTCACTATGGAAAGGGAAGGCAGAGAAGCAAAGGAACTGAGAAGGGATAGGGTTGAGTTTGATAAGGATGGCAAGTAGGTAGAAAGTGAAGGAAGGGTTGTTTTCCTTTGAGAGGTAGTTACTCTGATTACTCTGATTAGGGTTATAAGAAATGTATTTACTAGCCTAGGACTTCTTTGGGAAGCACTAGTTGGTTGGGGCCATTAGCCTGTCCAGACACCATAGAACTGGAAGAATATTTGGATCATCTATCTGGGCTAAAGACTGAACTCAGGTGGCAACAGCCATGTAAGTTAAATGAAAAAATATAAAGGGATAAGACAAACCCAGATATCTTCTCTGTGAAGTGTTCATTCAGGAGAAAAGAAGGCCTGGTACTGGAAACCCTAGTTAGTCCTTTCTACATTGGGTGTTGTGCCCTAGGTCCTGACCCCAAGGATACACTAGATTTTTGTATGAGGTCTTAGATTTCCATACATGCTATTAAGCTCTTAATTCATCTCTTTAAACACCTGGACCTCTTAATTCACTAAACCCAACTTTCAAGCCTAA
Organism: Vombatus ursinus; assembly: GCF_900497805.2. Classification (NCBI taxonomy): domain Eukaryota; kingdom Metazoa; phylum Chordata; class Mammalia; order Diprotodontia; family Vombatidae; genus Vombatus; species Vombatus ursinus. The sequence continues at coordinate 1,377,324 of NW_020948463.1, read as the reverse complement.
CATCTTCATTCCACTTCAGTGATCATACCTTAGATCTCACCAAACCCATAACTTTATCACCTCCAAGATTCTGAAGTCAGAAATACCCCCCTAAGACTGAAGTCTACGATCTTTTTATCTCTTTCCAGGGCATCAGTAGCCCTTTGTCAGAAAGACAAGAGAACAAAGAATGAAGCAAAGAGTAAGGAAAAGAGATGTGAGATAGAGGGAAGGAAGAAAGGAAGCAAAGGAAAAAGAGAAAGTGAGAATGAAGAGAGACATAAGAAAAAGGGAGAGAGTGAAAGGAAAAGCATGACAGATGTTGATCTACAACTGAACTACTCACTGTGTGCCTCTAGTAAATTACAACATTGAAGAAAAGAACCTATATAATTTTCCATAAATACTGTCAGCTAAACCATTGGCTTGTGATGCCAAGAAATATTGCTGATAATGCTACAGCCCTGCTCAGACTATAGGTACATAAGTGATGTGAATTCTATTGTTTTTATATAACATTTAAATGAACAAGAGACAATTTTGTTGTGCAGATTTTAATGTAACTTGATCTATTTGTGGTCAAAAAGCCATCAACTCTAGTTAATTGCTACCACAGAGAATAATCAGGTAATTCAAAGCAGCCATCATATTCTCTGAGTGCAGCTAGTTAAGTAAAATGAATATTGAAAGTATGTTATAAACGAGACCTGCTTGATAGTGTTCAAGGTTGGAGGTCCTTTCCAAATGTAATTCTAGCTGAAATGGTATATAAGCCCACAGTTTATTTATTTCTTCCATCAATGAACACAGATAACATAATTGCCTTTGTTAGTAGATGATCCATCATGCCTAATGATGCAAGGACAAACAGGATGACTCAATAATGTGCCTGCTATCATTCATAGAAGAAAGGATGTTATTTTCCCCACAAAACAGAACAAATTTCTTGCAGATAATACTATTTTATCTCTTTTTAATTATAATAGTTCAGCCACATTAAATACTGAGATTCCAGTAAGGCCAGTTTTCTTTGTGATATTGTACTTACCCTATAGCTAAAGTCCTTTATGTACTTGTCAAAGATTTAAGATGAACTAACATGTAGCCAAAATCCAACTTCTTTCACCTACAGTCTTTGTGACTTTGGACGAGTTACTCAATCTCTTTGGGCCTTAAATTCCTTATTTATAAAATTAAAGGGATGGACTAGATAGTCCTTAAGCTCACTTCTTTGGTTAGCTAGGTGGTTCAGTGGATAGAGCATTGAGCCTCGAGACAGGAAGACTTGAGTTCAAATATGGCCTCAGACATTTACTAGCTATGTGACCCTGGACAAATCACTTCACCCTCTTTGCCTCAGTTCCTCATCTGTAAAATGACCTGGAGAAGGAAATGGCAAGCTTTCTTTGCCAAGAAAACCCCAAATGGGGTCATGGAGAGTCCAAAGCAATGGAACAATAAACTCACTCCTAGCTCTGAGGTTATGATCCTATGAAGTCCTGTATACTGCACATTGCAATGACTTGTTTGCTTAGAGCTTGTGCAACTTGTTTTTTCCTTAAACCTTGAAAGTAATTAATTGAATGACATAATTATTTTAAAGCAGATTTTAGCTACCATATTTGTTAAATTTCAAATGAGATATGTGTAGCCTTTGTTATCCCATCTGACAAAGATATATACAGAGGAAAATATAAATTCTGTTGCTTTGGATGGGAATTTGTCAATCTATTGTGACCCACAGACTAAAGAAGTGTTGTGTCTTTTCAGCATGCACTATTTCATGAACCCCTTTCCAAATGCCCAATTTCATGTTGGCTATCAATTTGTCACAGTTCAATTACTCTTTCATTACTATAAGACTCTTGATAAGAGAGCAGGTAGGAGTGAAGATAGCACAGTGACCGGAACCAGTGTGGTGAAATCCTAATTATAGAACTCCTGACAGATCTAGAAAATATGCCAGGTCAAATACTGGTGGGGAAATCAAGAAAAAAACGCTTAGCCATTTGTCCAGCCCAGGTGGGCATAGGGAAAGAGATTAAGAAGTCTGCAGAGAAGGGAAACAGGTCAGTTCAGGAGAATCACGGGAAACACTCCAGTCCCCAGGGAGACGCTATACACCAGGGTAAGAGGAGATACAAGATGGAGACCATGCCATTTCCCACTCCTTCCTTACAGACTCTTACAGGGTGCTACCACTGGGACAGGTGCAGATTGGCAGCTTTTCACCCCTACCCAGTTCTAGGTCACAAATTAAGAGTAGATTGAGAAGAGAACCTGTACTGGGCAGAGAAGAAGGTCATTGTCCAAGGAGGGAGGCCTAGAACTGTGTATGGGAAAAGGAAAAAAAAGAGTTCAGAAGACAGCAGGAGTAGCCAAAATGATGTAGCTCAGAACTCAGGAGAAGCAAAGTCTCACTTCCAACATCTAGTTCAACCTACAGGACAATAACAGGGCAGAAATCCCAGACAAAAGGGAGCCTATAATTCTGCTATTCTGAGCCAATAGAGCTTTCCAGCTGGCTTATAGAGGTGGAGTCTAGAAGCAGACTACTATTACATAAAATGAAACTCAGGTCAGCAAATTCAGGGCTCAGACCAAGGGGCATCAATCAAACTTTGCCCTGTATTAGACCACTTTGGGAGAACTGAAAGCTTGCAGTTCCCTAGCCTGTCCCTGAGATACTGGAGTGGCACAAAAGTCAATACCTAAGAAATCAGCCACAGGACCAGCACAGACCTTCTCTTCAGACGTGTGGTAAATCCCAGCCCTAACAGTATGTCTGAACTCAGTATATTGGAAGAATGGACAAACAAAGAAAGAACCCTACCATGATGAGCTATTACGGTGTCAAGGAAAGTCAAGACAAATGCAGAAGAAGAGATTGACTCCAAAATATCTACAAGAAAAGTCTTAGAAAAACACAGATTGGGTATAAACTCAACTAGAATTTCTGGACGAGTTTAAAAAAAGAGTTCAAATTTTTTAACAAATGGAATGAAAGCTCTCAAGGAAAAAGCAGTAAGAGGTATGGAAGAAAGAGTTGGAAAGGAAATTAACAGCTTTCTGTAAGAGGTAAAAAACCTAGTCCAAGCAACAAATTCCCTGACAATTTGAATATACCAAACAGAAGTGAATGACTCCATGAAGCAATAAGAAATATTCAAACAAAGCCAAAAGGCTGAAAAAAATAGAAAAAATTTAATACATCTCATAGCAAAAACAATTCACCTAGGAAAGAGATTGAGAAGAAATTTTTACCTAAAAAAACACTCATTGCCCAGATCTCTTAGAACCAAAGGACAAAAATAGAAATAGAGTCCACCAGTCACCACCTGAAAGAAAATTCAAAATGAAAACTCCCTGTAGCATCAAAATCTATGAAGTAAAAAAAAAAATACGGAAAACAGTTGCAATGAAAGAATTCAAGAACTGAGGAGGCTCAGTCAGAATCACACATGATTTGCACTCATCAATATAAAGGAGCAGAGAGCTTGTAATACAATATTCTGGAAAGCAAAGATACAGGTTTACAGCCAAGAATAACCCAGCAAAACTGAGCATAATGCTACAAAATAATAAATGGATCTTTAATGAAATAGAAGTCTTCCAAGCATTCCTGATGAAAAGACCAGAGAATCTTTGAAGTTCAAATACAGAAATGAAGAGAAACATAAAAGATAAACATGAATAAACTGATAAAGAACAAAACAAGGGTAAACAGCTTACATTCAAATAGGAGGAGATGATATGTATCCCCTCTGAACCCTATCACCATCTAGGTTCATATAAGGAGTACAATTAGACAACACTTGGGAATAATTGTGTTATGCCTTAATGATCTTGAAAGAATAGAAAAGATAGAGAAGAAGGAATAGGAGAAGGAAAGGGAGGTTAGGGAAAAGTATTTCACTAATCATGGTGAACAAGTATACTTTTATACAAGCAATGGGTGGGTCAAGGAGGAGTAACTGACACTTGAACCTTGCTCTCATTTGAATTGGTCAAAACAAGGAAGAAGGGGGCAGCTAGGTGGCGCAATGGATAGAGCACCAGCCCTGGAGTCAGGAGGACCTGAGTTCAAATCCAGTCTCAGACCAGACACTTGACACTTACTAACTGTGTGACCCTAGGCAAGTCACTTAACACCATCGTCTAGCAAAAAAAAAAAAAATACAAAAACAAGCAAAAGAAGGAAGAATACACACACAGTTGAGTATAGAAAAACATTCCATTAAACTGGGAAATTGGGAAAAAGTAATGAAAGAAACAAATATGGTAGCTAAAATCTGCTTTAAAATAATTATGTCATTCAATTTCCCAGAGAAAGGGAGAATGTAGGGAGGCAAATTAGAGGGAAGGTAGCTAAAGGGAGGGATTAGTCCCAAGCAAAACAGATTCTAAGAATATACAAAAATATTTGTAGCTCTTTTTGAGATAGACAAGAATGGAATTTTGGAAGGGTGTCCATAAATTAGGGAATGGATGAACAAATTATGATATATAGATGTGATGGAATACTATTATGCTGAACTCTTGAACAATAAAGATTCTGGCAAAATAATGATAAATCATCAAACCCACCACCTGATAGAGAGGTGAAGGACTCAGTGCATAATGAGACTTTTTTAAAAATAGGAAATGGTCAATCAGGACATTTGATTTGATTTATACATGTTTGTAATGAGTTTTATTTTTTCTTGTGTTCTTAATGGGTAGGGGGATTTGCATAAAAGGAGAAAGATGCTCAAATTTAATGGAAGCCCAGAGAGGATAAGGGATTTGCCCATGGTCACACAGCTAGTAGGTATCAAGAAGTAGAATTTGAATATAAATTTCTCTGACTCCAAGTCCAATATTTCACTCACTCTACCATGCTGCCTCTCTATAAATTCAGCTCTGTTTGTTAAAAAGATGTCTTATTATATTACAGTCATAACTTATACTTTAAATCAGGAGGTGAGAATGCGGGGCAGTGAGGTGTAATGTAAAGAGCACTGTTCTTAGATTCAGATGAACTGTGTGTGAGTTGTGGTTCTCATATTTCTTGTCTGAGTAACTGTAGGTGCTGTTCCATGACTCAGTTTGATAATATTCATATTATCCTAATATATGTAATTTGATAGATACACAAACACTGTCTGGATTTGTGATTTCTTCACCAGCTTAGAAAGTTCCAAAGTATGAGAACTCACTCCTCTAATGACAATTTATCTGTGACTGAGAAGATAAGTCCTAGGGAAGTGTCTGAGGATTATAGAGGTGGTGATTTGTCCAGGGTCACACACCTAGTAAGAGATAGAGGTTTTTATACCTAGGTCTTCCCGACCTCAGAGGTACACTTTATCCATTATTTTATGTGTGCGTATACACATACATAGACATACATATACATATAAACACATACACATACACATACATATATATACATATGCATGTAGATCTGTATCTGCATATATGTACTTTCATCTCTGTCTTTGCAAACATGTATGTCTGTGTCTGTGTATATAATACAAAAATATTTATACCACCTGCCTGCCTCTCAGCAAGTAAAAACTGGTATTGATAGCTGTGAACCATAAGTTTATAAAAATCCTCTTAGAGTGACCTTCTTTAAAGTAAATCACTGTTGAGGCTTTTTATTCAGAATAATTAAGAAATATATCAAAATAAAAAATATATTAAATATAATTAAGAAATATGTGTGTGTAAAATATACTAAAATAGCTACAAAAATAAGCCCACCAGCTTCATTTAGAAAGAAAAATGCCTGTGATTTATTCCTTCTTGCTTTGTATGTATGTAATTTAACTCCACTGGAGATCATGAAATTCAACTAAATACAGTCATAGAGTTTTGAATATAGATTCTCATTCTGTGTAGAATTGCAAAAAATAATGATCTCTTTATAGGGTCAACTAAATAATTCAGTAAAGCAATTGGGACAATGAACCAGCAGTGACAAAGTGCTATTTTAAAATGCATAGAAAACATAGGAGACTTTACACTTATTCAAAGCAGATATCTGGTATCTTGTTATATTGAGAACTAGAGAACCAAAGGAAAATGGGTAGCAAAGCAACAGGGAAAAATAGACCATGGGTTAGCTCTGAAGCCACCATAATTCCTTGTTTTTCTGGCAATTAAAATGTACAGTAACTTAATTCAACCTGGCATCTAATGTCTTTTTATGTGTGTACCTGTATATATACACATGGTTAAGATTGAGACAGTGAGGGGAGAGAGAGAGGAGATGGAGACACAGTGAGAGACAAAGGGAAACAGACAAAGTATTGATGATGATCAGAGCTGACAGATTTACAAAGCTGTTTATAGACATTAACATTTGATCCTCACAATAATTCTATGAAGCAAGTGCTATTATTATCCCCATTTTATAGAGGAAGAAACTGAGGATCAGAAAAGCTAAGTTACTTGTCCATTGTCACACAGTGTGCATTTATTTATTCTTCTGTATGTTTTTTTTTAATTTTTTTCTCTTACTGGTCAGATCATAGACAAATTGAAATCAACAGTGTGTCTTACTGAAATGGAAGTCATAAAACTAGGAGTGACACAGAGATAATAGCCTAGTAATCAAGAATAAAAGACTTGTAAATTATACTGAATCTCATTTGATGCCTAAAGTTGAGGAAACAGTATATATTTCCTTTCCATCTTCTATAAGATGGGGTGGGAGGGGGTAGAGACAAAGATTTGCTCAATTCAAGAATTGATTTCCCTAGGAATCAGATCTTTAAGGACAGTTCATTAAGTAGGAAATTGGTCTCTGAATTTATTTAAATGTTTAATAGGATATTAATTACAGTAGTCTTGGAAATATGAAACTTTTTTTAGGTATGAAACTATACAAGTTAGGAAATAAAAGTATATACATTTGAACTGGATAATGTTCCTGTCAGGATTGTGTTATGTTGTGCTATGTATATTTGCAATAAATATATGCACAGAGAATACTTTAATTTGATTTGATTTATAGGCTCACAAGACCTTGGAGTCATTCTCTCCAATATGTCTAGGGTTTAGCAGATAAATTCTAGGGAGTTGTATGAGGCAAATGGAAGTCAGAGAATTTGCCCTATTGTCAGAATTTGAACTCAGAATTTGAACTCCCTGACTTCAAGCCAAACATGCTATCCACAATGCCAGGCTGCCTTTATTTTAGGATTCTAAGCTCATAGATTTAGAACAGGAAGGTCAATTTAGTGCAACCCTGGTGTTTTGCTGATCATCCTAAAAACTTTAGGTGACTTGTGCAAGGTTACACAGACAACCTCTGACTTCAAATCCAATATTCTTTCCATAGCATCATCCTTCAGTATGCCTAAATAAATTTATCTTGCCCTAACCATCACCAGTTTAGAGAACCTTTGCTGCTTCTGGTCTTAGAGGAGAATGGACAGATAGATATTAGAAGTGTACTGAGTCTGGTTTAGCTCCTGAAATGATCTTAATACCCAAAGATAGTAAATCTTTAACCTTTAAGCTGCTCCTACATGCTGAGTAAGGTGAAGATGTGTCCTTAGTGTGCAGTCTATGACTTCATACTATTAATGTAGATTAAGTTACTCACTCAACAATAACTGACATCTTTGCTCTTATTGGTTGGTGGATTCTTCAGTCCTGATAGCAGAGTGTTATAGAAACTTAATATGATCAGGACGAAAGGTTCCAGAGCTGGAAGGAATTTACACCAAGTCAAAGAATTAATAAGCCAGTAAGTTGCAGGGCTAGATTTTGAACCCTGGTCTTCTAATTCCAAAACCACTATACCATGCTACCTCACCTACCATGAAGAGTGATTCAGAAGAATTTTTTGTTTGTTTGTTTCCCAAGGCTTATTCCCAGGTCCTCCTTTATGAAGGGAGTGACTTCCAGCCCCCATGACCACAATGGGTCAATCCTCTTCAATTCCCAAAAATTTGCCTTTAAGCTGTCTTTTACAAAATTGGAAAAAAAATAGTTTCTCTAAAGAACTTGAAAAGAAAAGGCTGGTGTTTACAACTGGGGTTAAGTGACTTGCCCAGGGTCACCCAGCTAGTAAGTGTCAAGTGTTTGGTCTGAGGCTGAATTTGAACTCAGGTCCTCCTAACTTCAGGGTTGGTGTTCTATCCACTGTGCCACCTAGCTACCCCTACTGGTGTTCTTTTGCAACACCCTTTGGCCTCAGTATCATCTGGAAAATTTTAAGGCATAGCCCATTTTTGGGACATTACAGCATACACTCTCTTACATATATTGTCACAGAGAAGGAAAATGGGCAGAGATTTCCTACCTAATGACTTTTGTGGAGCTTTCTTGAGACCCCATCCTCAGAAAAGATTGTGAGATGCTTGTAGCCAGAGCTGCCTCACAAATGAGGAATAAAGACCATTCCTTTTGGGGATCAGATCTTTTGGGTGACTTTTTTCTTATAGCCCCCAGGGCTATGGCATCCCCCTCTTCGCAGCCTCAGTTAGCACTACCTCCCCAGCTCCAACTCCCACCGCATTCTCCCCTGGCCTCTCTGGCTGCTTTCCATTCTCCCTAGGCCCCTCCTTCTGCTCTCTGTTCTTCCCCAACCCTTCCTTCTGCTCCCCATTCCCCCTGCCCCCCCCCCCCCGCTTCCCATGCCACTCCCTCCTTGCCCACCTCGTCTTTCCCTTGGTTTTCCTTCCCTTTTCCTGTAGCCCACCCACCTGCCTCATTCACCTTCCACCTTCCACATCTCTTACCCTGAATTTCCTCCCCAGGCGCCTGCCCCAGAGGTGACCTCTACTCAGGCCTTGAGAAAGAGCCTCACCTGGGCACCTCCTCCCCCATCCCTCTCCCTGAGGCAAGAATCACCCAGGCCCTGGCCTCGGCCCTTGCCCCCATGGCATCTTGGTGGTATCTCCTCCTTTGACCCCTCCCCCTCCTCTGGTATCAGCTAATCTTTCTCCTTGCCAATCAGATTCCCCTGGCCTTGCAGTCTAGTCCTGTTCAGCCAGCATTGCTCAGTCCCTCCCTCACAAGAAGTGGGACTTCCTATCTCCCTTCTCAAGCCCCTGTTCCCACAGCAACTTCAGGGCTTTTTCCCCTAAGGGAAGTGCCTGCTCACTTAGTGGGACAATTAGGATGCATGTTCCATTCTCCATTTCAGACCTCATTCAGGTTAAAGAGAAACTGGGGTGAAACTCAGAAGATCCCACTAAGTTTACTGAGGACTTTAGGGACATGTCCCTATAATTCTAGCTTTCTTGGAGTGATTTGCACATCCTCTCCTCTACCTGTTGTACCACTGAGAAAAAGAGGAGAATCTGAGAAAAAGCCCAAAAATTTGGTGATCATTTTGCTACCTATGACCCCACAAATCCCCCCCCCAGGAAAAGCTGCTGTTCCCACTAGTGCCCCGGAATTGGATTATCAGAAGAGTGAGGATAGGGGAAAAGAGAGACCACATGGTAATTTGCCTGTTAGAAGGCCTAAGAATGGTATTTTGAAAGCAAATAAATTTTCAAAAAATTAAGGAAATTACTCAGGGAGAAAAGGAAAACCTTCCTCTTTACCAAGACCTGCTAGTAGAAACTATTAAGAAGTATACAAATTTAAATCCTGACTCTTTGGAAGGAGCAGCAATCCTTAGCATGTATTTCATTAATCAGTCTGCCCCAGATATTAGGAGGAAACTACAGAAAATTAACAATGGGACTCCAAACACCTCAGGCTCAATTACTAGAGACAGCCTTTGGAGTCTTTAACAATGGATACCTAGTTGCAGCAGAGGAGAGAGAATGCAGGGAAAGGGCTAGAGACAGGGAACATGCTAAATTCTTGGCTGCTGCCATGGCCAGGAAAAAACCCAAGAGTGCTCCTGGCAACTTGAGCAGTGGGGGAAACCTACTTTCAATGCCATCAGGAGGTTCACTAGTCCAAAGAGTAGCCCTTCATGGTACCACCCCAGAGGGAATCCCTGGGACCAATGCCTCTGGGACCATGACTAAGATGTGACCAGGAGGGATATAGGAGGAAAGATTGTCCCTGAGGTTGGAAAAGCAGTGGAATCACCCCACCCCAGTACCCTGTCCTCCAGTCTTCTCAAGACTGGGAATGACAGGGGAACCTGGGGCTTGGCAGTACTCCCACTTCCTCCATCTCTCTCACTGAGCCCTGGGCAAAAATCAAGGCTGCAGGTAAGGTTACCTACTTTATCATGGCTGCCTTCTCTGTTTTAACCAATTAATTACTCTGGCCCTGTTCATCCCTCAATCTGTCAGGTCATGGGCATTGAAGGGAAAACTAAGGGGATGTCTCCAGACATACCCCTTCCTCTGCCTACATTAGGATCTGTTGTTTGAACATTCCCTCCTTATGCTCTCCTCTTGACCTGCCCCCTTGTTGGGAAGGGACCTGATGGTGAAGTTGGGAAGCCAATTTTCTCCAGTTAAGTTTCCCATCTCCCTTTTCCCTCTGTTCATCAGACCTCCCCATGTTTCCGCAGAAGTGTGGGAGACATTTGAGCCAATTGTTTGGGATCAGGGAATTCGTGAGTGAGCTACTCATGCCATCTTAGCAATTGTCCACCTCTGAGATCTGAAAGTATTGCCCTATCACTGGAAAACTTCTTTGGCTGCTGCCTCAGGAGCTCTTAATTTCTTGGGCACTCGAGGCTATTGGGTCTCTTTGAACAAAATCCAGATAGTGTACCAGTCTGTAAAGTATCTGGTTCATGAACTAACACTCACCTCTCACTCTTTAACCTCAGAGAGAAAAAAGACAATCCTGTCCATCCCTGTTCCAGCCACTAAGAAACAATTTCGAAGTTTTCTAGGCATGGCTGGGTTTTGTAGACTCTAGATCCCTAATTTTGGTCTTATTGTTAAGCCCCTTTATGACACTACCCAAGGCCCTGACTCATTCCCTCTAGAGTGGGGCCCTGACCAAGCTAAAGCTTTTGAGACTTTGAAAACTAAATTGACCACCATGCCAGCATTAGCTCTACCCAACCTAGAAAAAAACCTTTCATTCTACATGCTGATGAAAGGAGAGGACAGGCTTTGGGAGTCCTAACCCTGTCCTTAAGACCTGACCATAGACCAGTTGGTTAGTTTTCAAAACAATTAGACTCTGTGGCTGCCAGATGGCCTTCATGCCTCTGGGCAGTGGCTGTTCCAGCCATTCTGTTCAAAAGCCCTCTGATTGGCAGTAAACTAGGAGAAACTATTCGACAAGTCTGTTGGGCTTCCCCAACTTGTATCCACAGACTCTGGAATATACCTGTGAATCCTTGGAGGACCTCAAGCTACTGTTTGGAAAGGCCCCAGGCCCCTCCACAGGACAGGTGAATAAAAAGAGGTGATATCATACATGCTCTTTTCCTTTTATGTTTTTCCGTTGCCATAGTCATCTTTAATTCCCTCCAGGAAAATTGTCTTTTCTCTATACTCCTTTTGTGGCTGTTTGGTCCTTGTTGACTTAACTTCCTTGCCAAGTTTGTCTCCTCTAGGGTCCTAGCCATTAACTTCCAGATGACTGCTCAGGCTATGTACCAACCTCCAACTTAGTCCAAGGTCTCTAGCCCAATGGACCTGGCATCAGTCAGGTTCTGAAGTCTAACCCCTTGAATGGCACCCAACCAGGCAGGGACAACTCTATGCCCCTTGTCAACAGGAAGCAGTTTCAGAAGCTGAGATCTTCACTTCTTACCTGAAAGAATTTGGTTCCCATTTGTTTGAGGGGGGAATGATGGGGGCACAGGCCCAAATTGAGATCTTTGACCTTTACCCCACAAAAGAATTTGGGTTCCATTTGTCTATGGGCCCTAGAAAACCCCACCTTGAACTTTCTTTGAATTCTCCTAGGTGATCAAGGAAATCTCTAGCTTTTGCCTGAGACTATAATCCTACCAACTGGCCTTTCATTATTACCTATGCCCAATCTCCCAATTCTCTGTTACCCTTAACCTGGCCTAGCCCCCCATTGTCTATTACCTCCAGATAGCCCCTTGCTACTTCCTACCCTTGATCCTATCTAGACTCCATTCTCCACCTCCAGGTCATTCCCATCAAAATCCTCCCTAGACCCTATTTTAGGTCATCTCAGCTTATAGTCCACTCCCATCAAGATACCCCTTCTCCTAGATCCTTCCTCCAGTCACCCCAAACTATTTGGCCACTCCTAGATCCCTCCCATAGTCTTTCTGTATATAAAGTCCATCTGACTTCCATTAAGGTGCTCAGATTCTTAAAATCTAGCCATGGCTCAGATTCCTTAAAATATGTCCCACTTGCATTAGTGATACAAATGTTTAGATTCCTTAAGAGTATGGCCAATATGGCAGATCTTTAATAAACCTTGTCTTTGGCTGAAAAAAAAAAAGAAAGAAACTTAGACTCCAAAGATCCTTTGCCTAATAATTGCCTCTCTAGTCTCAATTTGGAAGGCTAGAGGTTTGGGTGAATACTGAAGCCTCTTGCTAAAGCTCTCACAGCCATCATCAGAGTTCAGGATGCCATATCAGATGCCACTTTCATCATATACCTATCTCTTTTTTTCTTTTGCTTATGTGAAATGGAGTTAATTAATGCATCTTTTATATCTTGATTTCCTGTGCAATGCTGCTATTGTAGCTTTCTTCACCACCATGATGACCATGACCCTTTCTGATTCTCTCACTTTTGTATTTTCTTTTAAATTTTCTAGTTCATCCCTCACTTAGATATCAAAGTTATCTTCCTAAAGCATAGATCATATTTCACCTCTCCCTGATGAATAAACTTCAACGGCTCCCTATTACCTCCAGGATCAAATACAAAGTCATCTAGATTTTAAAGCTCTTTATAACCTGGCCCCTTTCTACCTTTCCAGTCTTCTTATGCTATACTCCTCTCCACATACTGTGCTATCCAGTGGATTTCTTGTTATTTATTCCTTACACACAACTTTCTATGTTCCAACTCTGAGCCTTTTCAAAATCTGTTTCCCATATCTGGAATGCTCTACCTCCTCACTGCTAAGTTTTTTCCTTCCCTTGTTTCCTTCAAGAGTCACCCTAAATTCTACCATTTACAGGAAGCTTTTCCTAATATCCCCCATTCCACCCCCATTATTAGGACCTTCCTTCTCAACTTACCTTCCATTTACACTGTGTATATCTAATTTATACATAGTTGATTACATGTTATTTCCCCCCATTAGAATGTGACTTCCTTGAGGGTAGAGACTGTTTTTAAATTAATTTTTTTGTTGCCTTTTTATATCCCCAGTGTGCAGCACAGTGCCTGGCATAGAGTAATCACTTAATACATGCTTATTGATTTGACTAAAATTGTTAAAAGGAAAATAAAAGTGGCAAGGCACTCAGTCAAGTTTGAGTGGGGGTGGGTGGGGGAGTTTTTTACTTTGTGAGCAACCATCCCTGCCTGCCTACTTGCTTTGTTGCTCTTTTGGAAGTAACAGCAATGAGATGTCAAATTATCCCAAGATAGAAATAAAGGTTTCTTGGAGATGATACCTGGACTAACCTCTAAAGTTTCTTCTGACTCCATTCTTTCCCTCATCACCACCATCCCAAATTTCTTCTTTCAACTCTTTTTCCACCTACCTCCTAGCTTAAAGCATCACTTATGTTCTTATCATTTCTGGACATACTTGTTCTAATAGCACCAAAATGAGGTCATCAGAAGACATTATAAGAACTTAGATCAGAAAATGTATAGTTAACCTTAGCAGTAACAGAGGTCACAAAATAGCCTGATCTCTAAAGAAGTCCACATGGGTGGAACAATTTAATTTGGGGAAAAAGATTATCAGGAGGATACTTTTGGTACCATCTTTTCTCATTTATTCATGAAGATCAATTGTGGCTTAGAGACATGTCATTCTGAATCTTGTGAGAATATGGTTGAATCTATTAGGAGAGAGTCAACATGGTTTAATGGAAAGATAGCTAGATTTGAAGTTAAGAGACTTGGGCAAGCAACTTAGATTATATATGTAAATACGTGTATGTACATATGTAGATATGGGATGGAAAATTATATATATATGTATGTGTGTACGTATATATGTGTATATATCTGTATGTGTAGTTATATACACATGCATACACACACACATTGATATATATGTGTATATATATATATATATTTATGAAGAATACACAGTTAAATTAGGAGGATGAACATAAGAGCTGGTAAAAATAATGCCAGATGTGTTTAAAAGTCAGAACAATCTGAGGGTGGTTAAGGATGACAAAAGTTTTTGTTTTGCTTTTCTCAATATTGGCAAAAGAGGAGGATCAAAGATGGGGTAGGTATTTTCTTAGACTATGATAAATGACAATGGGAGAGAAGGAAGAACAATTAAATTGTTATTTTGAGTCTATTTCCTCTGGCAATGAAAAAGACCTTTGCACAGGAAATGAAAGAACAAAAATGGCTAGGAGGAAGTTGTTAGCCAAGAGAAGTAAGGAAATAGAGAGCTCCTAATTGCCTTTGATAAATTCAAGTCACTTGTCCCAAATTCCATAGGTACTGAAAGAATTGTAAATGTAATTAATTAACTACTTTAAGTGATATTTCAAAGACTTTGGAGAATTCGAAGGTACTGTAAGACTGGGGACTGACAAGTCCCAATTTGAGAGAGACAGACAGAGAGATAGACTCACAGTCAGACACGGAAAAAGATAGAGAGAAGAGAAGAGAGGAGTGTATAAAGTATAGGCCAGTGACTTTTTCTTCAATTCATGGGAAAATTCTAGAATGAGTCATATGAAGGTCAATGGTAAACATCTGAAAAAAGAAGCAGTGGTTATAAAGAATCAGTGTGGTTGCATTAAGAATAGTTGGGAAAACTGGAAATCAGTCTCGCAGAAACTGGGCATAGATCAATTTCTTACACCATTTACCAAGAGAAGGTCGAAATGGATACATGGTCATCTAGATATAAAGGAAGATATCATAAGGAGACTATAAAAACATTGAACACATTACCTATCAGATTTATGGATTTTATGAATTTATGAATAAATAAGAGTTAGAGAGCATTCCATGATGTAAAATGGATAATTTTGATTACATTAAATTAAAAAAAGTCTTACACAAATAAGAACACTGCAGCCAAGATTAGAAGGAAAACAGAAAATTGGGAAAAAAATATTTCAGACTGTTTCTCAGATAAAGGTCTCATATCTCAAATATTAAGAGAACTTCATCAAATTTATAGGAATATGAGTCATTCCCCAACTGATAAATGATCAAAAGATATGAGCAAGCAGTTTTTTTAACAAAGAAATCAAAACTACATAAAATCATATAAAAATGCTCTAAATCATTATTGATTAGAAAAATGCAAATTACAACAACTTTGAGATATCTCACACCAATCAGATTGGCTAAAACGATAGAAGGGGAAAATTACAAATATTGAAGGGGATGTGGAAAAATTACTAATACACCGTTGGTGGAACCATGAAGTGATCCAACCATTTTGGAGAGCAATCTGGAATTATGCCCAAAGAGTTAAAAAAACTGTGTTTACCCTTTGACCCAGCAATACCACTCTCAGTCTGTTTCCCAAGGTAATCAGGGGGAAAAGGAAAAGAACCTATATGTTTTAAAATATTTGTAGCAGTTTTCTTTGAGGTGGCAAAGAACTATTAATGGAGAGGATGCCCATTGATTGGCTAATGGCTGAACAAGTTGTGGTATGTGATTGTGATGGAATACTACTATGCTGTAAGAGATGATGATCTGGTTGATTTTAGAAAAATATGGAAAGACTTGCATAAAATAATGAAAAGTGAAGTGAGCAGAACCAAGAGAACATTGTATACAGTGACTGCAATATTGTTTAAAGAATAATTGTGAGCAACCAATTATTCTGAATACAATAAATACACAAATCAACTATAAAGTACCTATGAAGAAAGGTGCTATCCACCTCCAGAGAAAGAACAAATAGATGAAAGTACACATAGCATAATTTTACATTTTTTAAAAAATCTTCATCAAAGAGTGCCCTTCTCTAGTGTGGGATGGGAAGGGAGTGATGGAAAGAGGGAGGGAGACTGCAGTTTGGAACCTAAAATGTAACCCCTCAAATTAAATTAAATTAAAAAAAAAGAAATAGGTCATGTCAAACTAAACTGATTTCCTTTTTTTAAGTGTTCATAAAATGGTAGATAAGAGGAATACTATAGATATAGTTTCCCTAGATCTCTGCAAAGCATTTGATCAAATATCTTACAATCTTTTTATTGAAAAAAATAGACAGATGTGGAATAGAGGACAATATAGTTGGATGGATATAGAATTTTTTGAATGCCTGGATTAAAGGCATTTAATGATTTAATGTCAACTTGGCAGGTCTCCAGTGGAGTGCCCCAGGAATCTTCAGTTGGCTTTGAACTGTTTAATATTTTTTGATCAATTAAAACTATCCAAAAGTGGAATGGGGAATATCAAGGAGTAGTAGAGCTTCCATTTCACTAGAGATCTTTACATATCACTTGTAGGTCCACTTGTGTGGTTTGTCGTAGTGGTGGTTGTCTTTAGTGATGAGTTTTACTAGATGGCTACTCAGTACTCCTCTGAATGTAAACTTCTGTAATCCTGTGATTCTACTGTTTGAATCTGACTTCTGACAACCTTTTATGTCTGTCCTATGACTCTCAAATCACTTGTTAAATCCTCATTTTCCTCATCAGTAAAATGGGGATGTTAATTTACTTCCCAGTGTGGATATAAAGATCAACTTAGATATTGTATGTGAAAGCACTATTTAAGCTATGAAGTGCCATTTAAACATAAATTAGTATTCATTTATGTTTTCATTTATTTATACCATTTTTATATCATTTATATAGTTAGAGAAGCCATTTATCATATGTGAACATTGACGGTCTTACTCTCAGACTGCTGTGGTTAATGTGGACAAAACATTTGAACTGGAGTCAGGTAAGCTGAGTTCTGGTCATGTTCCTGTCATAAATTGGACCTTCTTTCCCTTTTTCGATTTCTGTAGATAATCTTGACCATTCTATGTAATCATTTCCTCAAAGCCCTGACTTTTCAACCTGACCAAAGCAGTTGATGGCAGGGGTAGCTAGGTGGCACAGAGAATAAAGTGTCAGGTCTGGAGTCAGGAAGACTCAAATCTGGCCTCAGATATTAATAGTTGTGTGACCCTGGGCAAGTCATTTAACCATCTTTTTAATATCAGTTTCTTCATTTGTAAAGTGGGGATAATAATAGCATCTACCTCCTAAGGTTGTCATGAAGATCAATTGAGATAATAATTATAAAATGTTTAGCACAGTGCCTGGTACATAGTTAGCATCATATAAAAGTTAACCATTATTGTTTTTACATGTATGCATATATTATTGTTTACACAAATGCATAGGCATACACACACACACACACACACACACACACATATATATATATATATATATATATATACATATATATATCAGGAGCCCTGGTAGTATTTTTTGACATTCTGTTAATGCCCTTGGTCTCTATATAAAATTAAAGGTTAGGGGCAGCTAAGTGCCACAGTGGATAGAGCACTGGCCCTGGAGTCAGGAGGTTCAAATCCAGCTTCAGACACATAACACTCACTAGCTGTGTGACTCTGGGCAAGTCACTTAACCCCAATTGCCTCACCAAAATATATAAATAAATAAAATTAAAGGCTATATATTCTAAGCCTATTATTGAATGGAAAACTATTTTCATTTATTTTTGACAGGAGTAAAAGAATAGACATTAAATCTCTAAAGAGAGCAAATATTAATGATAAATGTTGCTGATGGATGGCACATTAGAGAGCAAGAAGGTGTCATATTTTTGATAACCTTACATTTTCTCTGCACAGTTATTCATTTTGCAGATTAAAATGAAATAATTGATTATACATTTACCTCAGTTGTGGCACTCAAAGACCTCTTTGCATCGTGACGTGCAAATTCAGCATCCCACATTGAAGATCCTCTCGGACCTCCACGGAAAAACTTTCCCAGATTGTTCACATGGAGCAGTCATTCAATCTCCCGCCCCTGGAGCAATCTACAATACTCAATTAGATAAAAATAGAAAATGCAAATACAGTAAGACTATGTATTATGCCATGAATTGGGAACCTATGAAATACATGATTGGCACAGAGAAGAATGCAGGTGGAGGTCACATGTGGTAATGAAGAGGAGTTGTTGCTTAGAGAAGGGAATAGAGATAATTTATTAAATTCATGGTAGGTAATCTAAGCCATAATTTTCATTGACTTAAGAATATTTTAGACTCATTTATTCAAGGAATCTTGTATATACAGATCATCAAAATTAAAGATGCTTTACATATTGATATCAGTGTATATACAAATGTTGATAAGTAGATCAGCAAGAAGTAGATTTAACATACATAGAATAGAGCCCTGCCCTGGTTCTGTGTTCTTATTGCTAGTGGCTTTAATTCTTCTGGGCCCTATTTTCCTAGGTTCTTAGATTTAGAACTGGAAAAAAAAAACCTTAATGACTACTTAATCTAAACTCGTATGTATAACAGACAAGGAAACTGATAAAATTCGATAAACATCTATTAAGCACCTATTATGTGCCATGTTGTTGTTCAGTCATTTCAGTCATGTCCTACTCTTTGTGACCTCATTTGGGGTTTTCTTGGCAAAGATGGATACAATGAACATGAACTTGGACAGACTTCAAGAGTAAGTGAAGGACAGAAAGACCTGATATGTTATGGTCCATGAGGTCAGAAAGAGCAGGACACAACTGAACGACTGAACAACAAAAATGTGGCATACTGGAGCTTCTAGATGACTCATTGGATAGAGTGCCATGCCTGGAGTCAAGAAGATTTATCTTTCTGAATTCAAATTTAGCCTCAGATATTTAATAGCTGTGTGATTCTGGGTAAGTCATTTAACTCTGTCTCAGTTTCCTCATCTGTAAAATGAACTAGAGAAGGAAATGGCAAACCATTCCAGTATCTTTGCCAAAAAATAACAAAAAAAAAAACAGAAACAAAATCCAAATGGGGTCACAAAGAGTCAGACACAACTGAAAAATGACTGAACACATCCACTTTCAGATGGAGTTATGTGAGGGATTGTCTGATTGGCTACTGCCACGTGCATATTGTGGCAAGATGGGGTAGGAACAAGATATTAGGAAGTAACCGGAGCTCACGCTCCTGAGGCAGGGGGCTGTGCCACGTGGGAGTGGGACAGCAGAGAACGAGTTCCCTTTGTCTAGTCCTCTCCCTAGGTGCAGCGTTAACCCCAGACGTCTCCTCCCTGTATGCAGTCCTAACGTCTTGCGTCACGTCCTCTCCCTAGGTGCAGCTCTAACCCCAGACATCTCCTTCCCATATCCTGGCCTAGCCTCCTGCGTCATGTACTCTCCCTTTGTCTAGGCACTAACCCCAGACATCCCCTTCCGGTATCTGATCCTACAATCAATGACTAGTAGGCGGGCTGAGGAGGAGGGGCTAAGAAGGTACTTAAGGAACAGTAGGGTTCGGAGCTCATTCTCTCTTGCTCCTGCTCTCTTGCTCTGGCTTTCCTGATTGGCCTTGCTGTGATGGCCTCTGAATAAAGCTCGAGTGTTTGTACCTCCTGATCAGCTCGTCTCTGTGTTTATCCGGGTGGGCACCGAAGACTGGTAAGTATGACCTTGGCAGCCTGCTCCTTATAGGAGGAGAGTGCATGGCGCGACCGACACAGAGTTACCCTATTATTAGTTTTACTCCATTGTTTTAGTTTGTTATGAGACCTCACTTAGAGCTAAAGTACTCTGTAATTGTTACATAAAACCAACACCATAAGAGTTCACAAAATGTTGTGTCGTGGACCCTTTTGGCTGTCTGGTGAAACCTGTGGAATGCATGAAATAAAATACAAAGGATTATAAAGGAAACCAATTATGTTGAAATAGATAATAAAAGTATTAAAAAAAAAACAAGTTCATGAACTCCAGGTTAAGGAACCTTTGTAGTAGACCATTTTGCTTCTGCAGTAAACTTTGTTCTAGTTCTTCATTTTCACTCTTTCTTCATTTTAAAAATCTGTTTATTTATTTTATTCCCCCCACTCATTCATTCATTCATTCAATCATTTATTTGTTTCCCTAGTTACATATAAAAACAAATTTTAACATTTGTTTTTAAAACAAAATCTGTTTTTTTTTTTAAATGCAGAAATGGTTAGTTTTTGTTTGCTTCTTAATTATATAATTCATTTTCATTTTAGTAGTGTTTAATTTATATCCTCATTTAAGATGTAACTTTTAAGTTCATGTTTTCCTCCCTTTAGTTTTTTAATATTGATTTGTTTTTCTTTCTCTTTTAAGTCCACGATGGTCCCTGCTGTTTGTCTTGCTAATAGGAATTGATTCCTGAATCCTCCTACTTGCTGGGGATTTGCGAAAGGGATTCTTGTTGAGTTCTGAATTTGATTGGGTAGCCTTTTTGGTCCTTCCAAACACTAAGATTCTATGAGATAAGGGGAAGGGAACAAGCAATTATTAAGTGCCTACTATGTGCAGGCACTGTGTTAAGTGCTTTACAAATATTACCTCATTTGATTCTCACAATAATCCTGGGAGGTAGGGGCTATTATCCTCATTTTACAGTTAAGAAAACTGAGACTGAGAACAGTTAAGTGACTTTCTCAGGGTCACATAGCTAGTAAATGTCTGAGGCTAAATTTGAACTCAGGTTTTCCTGACTCCAGGACCAGTGATCTATCTACTCTACCATCTAGCTGCCTCTGTTATTTAAGTATAACCCCAAATAATAACACAATTACATACATAGATATGAATAAGTGATATATAATATATATCATTTATATGTGTATATATAATGTACATATTTGTACACGTAAATTTATAAATCCTTTCCTCCTAATTTGTTTGATTGACTTTTCTCTGAGGTTGATTCAATGATTTTTAAACGTACAATCCTGTTTTCTGATTTATAATCCAAATATATTTGACCTACAAAATAGATTAGTATTTGTGCTTGGACTTGGTTGTCATTCTGTTGTGTACTGATGTATTGAATAACTTTTGCTACTTCTTAAATTAATACACGAGGTTTCAGTTGTTGTTTCTTGCGTTCCATCAAGATGCGTGGCCTTTGATAAGCAAATGTATAATCATTGATATAGATCTGCAGGAGATTTTTTTAAATAAGATGTGGAGTGTTTTTTGGTTGTTTAATGCCTTGATATATTTTATCTTGTTTGAGTCTTTCAGTTACCTTTTGAGATTAGTGCTATAGTTATTACCCTTGTTTTACAGATGAGGAAACTGAGTCTTGGAGAGACTAAATAACTTGCTCAGAGTTACATATCCAATAAATCCCAGAGGCAGTATTTGAATACAATCTTCTTGGCTCTAGGTTCAATGAGTGTTGAACCCCACTTTCTTTGTAACCAAGTAAGAACCAATATTTCATAAGCCCCACTCCCTACTTTTGCTGAAAACTTCCTAGAGGAGGCAAGCTTTTTTTATCTGGCTAGTCTGTGATTTAATAAATGCTTTTTCACACAGTGGATGATCCCTCAGCATTGTGAACACTCAATCAATTAGTCAACTAGAATTTTAAGCATCACTGTGTGACAGATACTGTGCTAAGTGCTGGAGATATAAAGGACGTAAAGACAAAAACAAAAACAGTCCCTGCTTTCAAGTATCTCAGAATCTAATAGGGGATACAATGCGTGAACAACTCTGCACAAATGATATATACAGGATAAGTTCTCAGAGGGAAGGCACTAATATTAAGGAGGCTTGGGAATGGCACTGAGTCTCATAAACTGTTACTCCCTTGAGGTCTTTTAGTAAAGATAAATGACTACTTTTTATTTTATATTTTGTAGCAGAAATTCTTTTTCTTTCTTTCTTTTTTATTTCTTTCTGCCTCCCTCTTTTTTTCCCTCTCTCCCTCCCTCCCTTCTTTCCTTTCTTCTTTCTAGTGCCTTAGTGCCAAACTTACTTTTGCATAGTAGATTCTCATCAGTAGTTGTTGAGTTCAATTGATTTAAAGTAGGAGGGAAGAAAATGCTTGAGTCCCATTTAAACTGTGTGAATTGATGAAAATGTATGACTTCTATTTTATTGGCATCCTTTTAGCAATAAAAAGAACACAAGACTTTTTATCAGGAGATCTTGAATTCAAATTCTGGCCCTAATAATGGCTAGTTAATTATATGGCCATGGATGAGTCATTTATTTAACTTCTCTGTGCCTCAGTTTTCTCATTTGTTAAAAAAGAGTTATTACATTATTAACAGTGCCCAGATTACAGGATTGGTGTTGCTTGTGTTTTATAAACCTTCAACCATATTATTTTCAAAGATACAAAGGCTCTGTCATTTTCCAAGTGTAGGGAACTTCTACCAATGCAGACATCAAAGGTGATAAATTTTAGTGAGTTGTTTCAAGTACTTAATGGAGATTGAGTACCTTGTTCAGTATCACATATCTAGAAATTATCAGATTCAAGATTAGAATTCAAATCTTTCTAACTCCAATCTCAGCAAATTATCCACTGTACTACTCTCCAGTATGTACATTGTATAGCAGGCAAGACTGCCGGAGCAAGGAAGACCTGAGTTCAAACCTAGCCCGAAACACTTATTAGCTACATAATAGTGAGCAAGAGATTTAACCTTTGCCTGTCTCAGTTTCCTCCACTGTAAAATTGAGGTAATAGTAGTATGAACCTTATGCAGTTGTTATAAGGACCAAATGACACTACTAATATGCAGTGCTTTACAAACCTTAAACTACTATGTAAATGCTACTTGTAATAATAATTATTATTGTTATTGCTGTAAGAGTTTTATTATTGTCATTGTTATTTTATTATGCATCTTCTATATCCCAGAGGAATAGTAAGCAAGATGACCTGGAAAAAAAATGATGAATGTGGATGTGGTTCAAGGACCTACCTGATATGTACCCAGCAGACTGCTACTGTAGATTTTATTTATCTATTATTAAAGGTGCTCTGCCTACTTACTGAATTCGATCGTTCATTATTTATGCCTAAAGTGTCAAATATTAGAGCAGCAGAGATAGTCTTTCATAGCACCAGAGTCAATTTTCCTTTCATGACAAATTCTAGTGGGTTTTGACTGGAGCAGTGCGGAGTTTTTACTTTGATGTACATAAGAAACAAAGAATAATTTAGTCTTATTTTTTTGCAAATGCTGACTTTTTTCCATCTCTCTTTTTTTTTTCCTGAGGCAAGACAGTTCAAGGAACTCTAGCTGTACATAGGTGAGTGAGAATGGAATATTAAGTACTCTGCTTTCTTTCTCTTCTATTCCTCATACTTCATCCCCAAGGTAATGAGTGACTTCATACTTTCAAGCAGCTTGAAGACATAGCTGTCTGAATTTTATTATTTTCTCTTCAATTTGGCAGTTTTATGTCAGTCCCACTTTTGTGCCTTTGTACTTTGTATTTTGTCCAACACTGAAAAATGGTTTAAAGATAAGGAAATAAAGGCAAACTAAAGTTGAATAATTGTCTTGAGGTCATAATCCAAGTCATTTCATGTGATAGGAGAAGATTTTTTTTAACCATTCTGAGCAATGATAAAATCTGATGTGGGACTATGTTTGTGGGTCAATAAAGCAGCAAAGATTCATCATTTGCATTGATGTGGAAACAGAATAGTATGACTGTCAGCCCTACTATTATAGTCAAGGATGATGATGACAGTATTGGGAGTGAGTAAGAGTGTAACCCAGTGTTATCTTTAAAAATAACATCTTTTGCAGTCAATGCCCTCTGAAAAAAAACGAAGAGTCTTTTGGGAGGGATTAGAAAATTTGAATGAAAAAAATTTAGTAAAAAATTCAACATACATGTCGGTGTCTATTTGGTGTTAAACAATGTTCTAGGCTTTTGGGGAGATACCCATTTTAGATGAGACAAAGTCCCTGCCCTGATGGAGTTTGTGGTCTTGAGGGGATATGCCACAGGATCAAGTGGATATATTGAGTATAATCCCAGCTTCTCTGGGCATGTTCAGTTCTAATATGGAGATGCCCTTGAAGGACATTTTGAGCATTCCCAGTTTGCCTATCATGGAGCCTACTCCATCCCCTAACATGTAGGTGGTGAGGAGTCACCTCTTATCAGTTATTTGCATCTTTAAAACTGATAACACTGAACCACTCCCTCTCTCCCACCACCTCTTTTTCTGTTCTCTTCTGGACAACCCTTGTCTGCTATGTCCAGAGGGCAATGATACTGTGCACTGAATTGGTGAGAGGGCTTCCCCTACTCCCTATCTTTCATTCTGGCCCCAAAAAATGGGCTTGAGTATATTTGTTTCTAAGTTGTTTGTCTTCAATTCCAGGGGCCAGAGGTGATCCCTATGGGATTAGGAATCTGAGCCAAAGGTATGTTGGAGCCAGGATTACAGATGGGGGTGGTGCAGCTAGCCAGAACAACATGGAAGCCCTGAGAAACCAGGATGCTTGGGACTTGAGCCCCAGGTAGATTTTGGGTTTGGAACTGGGACTGTAACTCTATGGGAATGGAGCTAAACTCTGAATCTAATCCTCTTCCTCTCCCCAGAGAGTGAGGTGGTACAAAGTGGGAGGGAGATTGTGCTCCTCACTTGATGGGGGAGTAGATTTGTATACTTGTGATTGTACCTCCTGAAGTAAATATTTCTGTGTAAAAACTAATCTGATTCTGTTTGCCTAAATGGATCTGGAGTTCAGGAGACCACCCCCTACAATTGAAGGGACACCCTTGGTGTGGGGTTAGATACATTTGTAGGTCCCTAGACACCTCCAAATCCCTCTAAGGTAGCAGAGAACCCTGGAAGAAGATGGAAATGTAAACTACCTGGTCTTCAGGCAGTGGGGGCATGGGTAGCTTGAAACTCTGAATGCATTAAAGAAGTATGAACACATTGCTATGTGTCTGAGGAGAGAGAGGACATCATCGACTGAAGGAGTTTATGGAATACTTCCTGGAAATGGGTTTTAAAAAATGGATAGGAATTAGACATATGGGAGAAGAAAATAGGAGGAACCCATTCCAGATTCCCTCTAAATATTTTATGACAAGGCTGGCAAACTACAACCAGAGGGATCAGTCTGGTCAGCTACTATTTTGGTAGAACTAGAAGCTGAATGTTTCATACATTTTAAATGAAAGAGATTTATTTAGAAGTTTAAAAACCATTCCTATCTCGAGGGCCCCTACAGAACAAAAGGATGGGCTGGATGTGGCCCTCTGGAAATACTTGGCCAATCACTGTTCTATAATCCAGTGATAATGGCCTCCTT
The DNA here is from genome assembly GCF_900497805.2 of Vombatus ursinus. NCBI lineage: Eukaryota > Metazoa > Chordata > Mammalia > Diprotodontia > Vombatidae > Vombatus > Vombatus ursinus. The sequence continues at coordinate 1,352,019 of NW_020948463.1, read as the reverse complement.
GCTGTTATTTATACAAGACACTCTATCTTCTTACCCCTGTGCAATTTCCCTGGTTGTCCTCCATGCCTGGAACATTATTCCTCATCTCCATCTCCTGGTTTTCCTGGCTTTTGCTTCAAATCTCAGCTAACGTTCTACCTTCTGCAAGAAGCCATTCCCAGTCCTTCTTAAACTTAATGCCTTCCCTTTGAGACTATCTTTAGTTTAGTCTGCATATATCTTGTTTGTACAGAGTTGTTTACATGTTGTCTTCCTCATTAGATTGTAAGCTTCTCAAGGACAGGGATTATTTTTGCTTTTCTTTGTGTCCCCAGAGTTGACTTGACCAATAACCTCTGGTCTGGCTTTGGCTGGCCACATCAGCTCTGGGAGTTGTAATTCTTCCCATCTTGGAAAGAAAGGAAGCTCACCCAAGATCAGGATTAGGCAGTGGGATTTTTTTCATACCCTGTGGGAGTTTTGAGGGCATCTCCAGAAAGAACAAGGAAAGGAAAAGCAAGAGCTTGAGATTGTCCAGCAACATGACCCACTATCATGATAGCTCCATTTTTCTTCAAGCTCATGGGAGAGATGACCTCTAAATGGACAGAGAGGTGTATTGCTGTATTTTTATTAAAGGCCCTCATCCTGGAATTAGGAATGTTGAGAGAAAAAAAGACAATGTTTCCACTTTATTGTTTTTTATTCAGTTAAATAATACATTAGAGGGATTTAATATTAGTTAATGCAACACCTAAACACTGATAATTGACTCCGTCCTCATTTTGCCTCATTCAAGGCATGAAGGAGACACAGGAGAGAGTGATCTTTCTATATGGGGCTGGGATTCCAAACCCCAAGCCCCTTGTTAAAAAGTTGTACATTCTAATGGGGGGGGCATATGAATGAGCCATTTCACCACTATACTTTGAAGCACTGAATTATTATAAATTTGAGGGGCATTTAAAAAATAAATTCGCCCTATTGACAATTGCCTAATAGTAAATGAAATTTACACTGGAAGAGGGAACAATACAGGCAAATGTATGGAGGCAGGAAAGTACACGGATGCGTTACCTAGCCCCAATGGTAAGTAACTAATTTTGGCAGGAGAGAATAATATATGGAGGGAAAGGTGTACTACAAATTTTGGGAAAAAAGGGTTGATGGCAGATTTTAGAAACAATAGAAAACCAGCCTAAATACTTTGAAATTTGACCAGTAGACAATGTGGTATCATTAAAGATGTTGTTGTTTTTTTTAAAAGACTTTATTAATGCCTCTTATTTTTGTATTACAAATATTTCTTGATATGACCATCCCACTCCATTGACCTATCTCTTGTAGTAAAGAAAAAGAGATGAACAAAACCAATTAGTACAGAAATTACATCTGATAGAATAGTAACATTCGGCACTTATAGTTCCCCAAATCTCCACCAAGAGGAATATTTCATCATCTTTTCTCTGGATTAGAGACTGGCCTTTATAACCAATCACTCTGATTACCTTTTAGTGCTGTTTTCACTTACAACATATTGTAGTCATTGTTATGTTGTTCTCCTGGTTCTATTTATTTCGTTCAGCAATAGCTCATATGTTTTTCTATGTCTCTCTGAATTCTTTATTTCTTGTGGGAAATACTTGTGGAAAATACATTGCTTCTTATGGAAAATACTATTCTATTACATTCATATACTTGAATTTATTCAGTTATTTCCCAATTAATGGACACCTCTTTTGTTTTCAGTTTTTTGCTGCCTCAAAAATTAATATTGAATATATAAACATTAATTACATTAAGTTATTAAATAAACTGAAATTAAATATCAATACTAATAAATATTCATTAAAATTAAATCAATATTAATTAAATTATTAAATATTAAACATATGGGTCTCTCTTCTTCCTTCCTCCCTCCCTCCCTTTCTTCTATCTTCTCTTTCTCTGTTTCCTTCTCTCCTTCCTTCTCTTTCTCCTTTCTTCTCCTTTCCTTTTCTTTCTCCTTCTCCATCTTTCTTCTTCTTTCCTTCCTTCTGTCTTTCCTTTCTTCCTTTTTTTCTTTCTTTGTCTTACTTAGGATAGATGCCCAGTACTGGGATTTCTATATCAAAGGTTATAAACAGGTAAGTAACATTCTCATACAATTCCAAACTATTTTTTTACAATGGTTGGACCAATTCTCTATTGGTTCAAGAATATATTGGTGTTATTGTCTTCTTTCAGTCCTTCCAACATATCTTCACCAATTAGAGGGGTCTGAGGCAAAATTCAGAGTTGTTTTAATTAACATTTATTACTTTAACACTGGAATATTTTTCATAATTGTGGATAATTTGCATTTTTCTTCTTTTGAAGTTCTTATATTTTCGCCTTTTATCCAAGAATGGTCATAGTCATATATATGTGTTGAATCCCTCTAGTTATTGGATATCTACTTCTTCATTATAAATTATTTTTAATATCACATTCCTTGAAGAGTAGCTTAAAAAGAATTATGAAAAATTGTTTGAAATACATTCACATAGAAATCTGTGCTTCAGACAATGATTCTCCTGCTTCCAACAACAATAACAAAAAAAAATGCAGGAAATCTTGTGAATCCCATAGGGAGGCTATAAAGTTAATTTTATTTATCAATGCTAACAATATGTAAGACATGAAAAGCTTGTGAACCTAATCTTCCCCAAAAGTACAAATATAAGACTTATCATGTATTTTAATCACTTATATTATGTAATGTTTCTAATGGACTACAACTTCTTGTAGGGGCAGCTAGGTGGTACAGTGGATAGAGCATTGAACTTGGAATCAAGAAGACTTATGTTCCCAAGTTCAAATTCCTCAACACCCCCCCAACCTAATCTGTCAAATGACCTGAAGAAGGAAATGGCAAGCCACTCCAGTATCTTTGCCAAGAAAACTCCTAATGAAGTCACAAAGAGTTGGACATGACTAAAACGAACAACAATAGCACACCCTCTTTTTTTGCATGTAGAAAGGCAGGTTCTCTTCCCTGTGTAGGAATCTGTACCTAGTTATTCCTGAGAACTGGACATAATAGGAGTTTCACATTTTAGCTGGACTCAGTGGAGAGAGAGGAAGAACCATTCAAGTCTATTAAGTCCAACAAATTCTCATCTTCTGATTTTCCTTGATTTCAAGGAGAAATATAAAAATACAAATAATTAAGTCCCACTATCTTTGTCCCAAATGAATTTAAAATCTAGTAACCATTTTTGGGTCATATAACCCAAACATTTACTAAAACATGAAAAAGAGAGAGGAAAAAATAGTCACATATAGGGTATAGATATGTATAAGGAAACACAGATAACAAACAAAATCCAAATCCAAACACATGAACCATTTCACTCTTTCTCCAGGCCCAATTGGTATCCCTGACATTGTTCAAGTAGGAATGAAATGTCATTTGGCTGCAGTGATAGAAACACTGTAAAATAAGTACCATCATTCAAGATGATGTTAGTATTCAGGAAAATATTTTATTAAGGAAATAGGAAGTGGGGAGAAGCATGGTTGAGAAATATAAATTACTTGCTACAGAGACAAAGGGAAGGATTCAAGTTAATATTTTCAGTCTTGTTGATGTAATGACATTGGTGTTTTTTTTTAATTTTGAGGAGAGATAGTATAGTACGACTGTATTATGTGTGCTCAACTTAGAATTGGAAGATCTAGGTTGGAGTCATGCTCTTAGTTATAGGACCTTAAGGATGTACCTTCAATTTTCTGATGCTCAATATATTCATTTGTATGATGAGAATGTGATCAAAGAATTAAAAACAATGTCTCAGAGAAGGTAGTGAAAAAGCACATGGTAGGTGTCAGCAGGTGGCATTGGTAGCAGATGGCAAAGATCTGTGAAGAACTTCAAAAAACCTAAGTAAAAGATGTCATTGATGAAATAGGAAATGGAGAGAAAATGGGATGCTAGTCATGTGAAGACAACAAGGGATCACAAGTAGATGACCTGGGTGTTCCACTGGTACCCTCTCAATGTCAAAAGAAACTGAAGAGAGTCCCCAGTAAGTTGGGTGCATCCCTATAGCAAATTTATGATAAACATAAACAAGTCACACAGAATGAGTGGGCATGAATAGGGATTTGCACCGTTGAAGAGAATATCTGCATCATTGAGATCAAAGATTCATCTCAGTATTGAATACGATTGGAACAATATCTATAGTATTGACTTCACAGGAGTTTTGTGCATCAAATGAGAGAATATGTATAAAAACACTTCATGGCAACAAAACTATTTTACTGTTAACCATCTGTCATGCAAGAAACATGCTTCAGATATTGAGGGTCAAGTACATTCATTTAACAAACTTTTTGTTGTGCAGTCATTTTTCAGTCATGTCTGACCCTTCATAATCCCATTTAGGGTTTTCTTGGCAGAGATATTGGAGCTATTTGACATTTCCTCCTCCATCTAATTTTATAGATTAGCAACTAAGGCAAACTGGATTAGGTTACTTGCCCAAGGTCACACATCTAGTAAGTTTAAGAGGCTGGATTTGAACTCACAAAGATGAGTCTTCCTAATCCCAAGCCTAGTGCTCTATCTATGCACCACCTACCTGCCCAACAAACTTCTATGAAACTAAACTTATTATGCTAGGTTATAGAGATACAGAATGGGAAAAATAGTCCTTGTCCTTAGTTTACATTCTATTGGGAGAAACCACACATACACATACAACGAACACACACCACACACACATGTGTGGTGTGTGTGTGTGTGAGACAAATCCAGATATCTACAGACACTGGGGACAGAGTCTGGGCAGGAGGAAACAGCATAGAACACTTGAACAACCAGGTGTAGGCTGCACACCAGGAAAAAAAGGCCCCACATCCATACTGGGGCACCCCTAGACCCATAGGGGGCAGGGGACTGTGATGGGGACAGGTGCCAACAGGCAGCTTTGTTACTTACTACCCATTGCCAATTTGTGGATAGATCCTGGGCAAAGTGAGAAGGGGACCTGCACACAGTACAGGGAGGCTTTAGACAGTGTGTGGAGAAAGGAAGATGTTCAGAAGTCAGTAGCAGCATCAGCAGCAATGTGACTCAGACTTCAGGTACATGTAGTCTCACAGCATCTAGCCCAGCTTGCCGAGGAATAACAAAGGCAGGAAAACTGACTACAATTCTACCACTTTGAACCAACAGAGCTTTCCATTTAGCTGACAGGGACTAAGTCCAGCAGCAGTCTACTTTTACACAGATCGAAATCCATATGAAGAACTTGCAGAACTTAGACCAAGAGGGCAGTAAATTTTATCCTCCTGGATCAGACCACTTTTAGAACACTGAAAGCTTACAAGTCCCCATTCTGTCCCTGAGATCCTAGACTATCAACACTCAATGCCACCTGAGAAAGCAGCAAAAGGCCCAGCCTAGACTTTCCCTACTGAAGTGTGGCAGAGCCCAGCCCTAATACTGAGTCTGAAGTCAAAAAGTAAGCTAGAAGAATGGTCAAACAAAAAGAGAACCACATCAAAATGAACTATTATAGTGGCTGGGATGCTCAAAACACAAAAGCAAAAGAAAGTAACTCCAAAATATCTGCAAGCAAAGTCTCAGAGAAAAATACATTCTGGGCACAAACTTAATTAGAATTTTTGGAGGAGTTGATGCAAGGGTTTAAAAAAAAGAGCTGGAAAATGTTTTTTATAAATGAAATGAGGGTTCTTGAGGACAGTATTGGAAAAAAAATGAGAGCTATGGAGCTATGGAAGAAAGAGTTGAAAAGGGAATTAACAGCTTATCACAAGAGGTATAAAAACCTTGCCAAAGCAAAAAAAAAATTCCTCAAAATTTGAATGGATCAAATAGAAGTCAATAACTTCATAAGGCAATAAGAAAAATTAAGACAAATGCAAAAGGCTGAAAAATGGAAAAAATGTAAAGTATTTCATAACAAAAACCAACTGATTTAGGAAACAAATTTGAGGAGAAAAAATTATGAATAATTGGATTATTTGAACACTAGGACCAAAAAGAGAGCCTAGACATCCTATTCAAGAAATCTTAAAAGAAAACTACCCATGTCTCTTAGAATCAAAGGCAAAAGCAAAAAAGAAAGAATCTACAAGTCACCTTAAAGAAACTTGAAAATGAAAATTTCTAGGACTATTGTAGCCTAAATCCAGAGATTTCAGGTAAAAATAAAAATATTTCAAGCAGCCAAAAAGGAAGAATTCATTTATCAAGGAGCCACAGTCAGGCTCACACATGATTTAGCAGTCATCATTATAAAGTAGTGAAGAACTTGCAATACCATCTTTCAGTGGGCAAAGAACACAGATTTACACCCAAGAATAACCCAGTAAAACTGGGTGTAATGCTACAGGGGAGGGGGCGAAGGGCTGGGGAACAGATCATTAATGAAACAGAGAACTTCCTAGCATTCCTGATAAAAAGACCACAGCTCTAGAGAAACCTAGAAATTCAAACAGAGGAGTGAAAAGAAACATAAAAATGTAAATATGAATGAATAATGATACAGGACTAAACTAGCATAAACAGCTTTTATTCAAATATGGGGAGATAATACAAGTATCTCCTCTTATCCCTCTCATCAGCAGGATTCATACAGTCTAATTAGACAAGGCCTGGGAATGGTTCTGTTATATCTTGATGATCTTTTTTTTCCTCTTTTTTAAAATTTATTTTTAGTTTTTAACATTCACTTCCACAAGATTTTAAGTTCCAAATTTTCTCCCCATCTCATCCTTCCCCCCACCCCAAGATGGCATGCATTCTGTATATCCTTTTCCCTAATCTGCCTTCCCTTCTATCTCACCCCCCACTTCTCTTATTCTCTTCCCCTTCTGTTTTCCTATAGGGCAGGATAGATTTCTATACCACATTTTCCGTATTTCTTATTTCCTGATTGCATGTGAAAACAATTTTTTTAGCATGTATTTTTAAAACTGGGTTCCAAATTTTCTCCCCGCCTCCCTCCCCACCCACCCTCATTGTAAAGGCAAGCAACTCTATACAGGTTATACATGTATAGTCATGCAAAACACTTCCATAGTAGTCATGTGAAAAACTAAGTGTATTTTCCTTCATCCTATCCCACCCCCCATTTATGCTATTCTCTCTTTTGACCCTGTCCCTCCTCAGAAGTGTTTGCTTCTGATTACCCACTTTCCCAATCTGCCCTCCCTTCTATCATCCCCCTGCTCTCTTGCCCCCTTCCTCCGCCCCCTTTTCCTGTATAGTAAGATAGATTTCTATACCCAATTAAGTGTGTATGTTATTCCTCCCTTACGCCAAATCCTATGAGAATAAAATTCACTCATTTCCTCTCACCTTCCCTTGTTTCCCTCCATTGTAAAAGTCTTTTCTTGTCTGTTTCATGTGAGATAATTTGCCCCTTTCTAGCTCTCCCTTTCTCCTTCTCCAAGTATAATTCTCCCTCACCCCATAATTTTATTCCCCAGATATCACCCCTTCATCTTCAACTCACCCTGTGCCTATCTACCTACCTACCTACCTACCTACCTACCTACCTATCTATCTATCTATCTATCTATCTATCTATCTATCTATCTATCTATCCATGTCCATATCTATATATCCATACATATAATTTTTCCCTCCAACTACCCTAATACTGACAAAGGTCTCATGAGTTACAAATATCATCTTTCCATGCAGGAATCTAAACAGTTCAACCTTAATAAGTCTCTTATAATTTCTCTTTCCTGTTTACCTCTTCCATGTTTCACTTGAGTCTTGTATTTGAAAGTCAAATTTTCAATTCAGTTCTGGTCTATTCATCAAGAATGCTTGAAAGTCCCCTATTTCACTGAATGACCATTTTTTCCCCTGAAGAATAATATTCAGTTTTGCTGGGTGGGTGATTCTTGGTTGTAATCCCATCTCCTTTGCCCTCCGGAATATTATATTCCATGCCCTGTGGTCCATTAATGTAAAAGCTACTAACTGTTGTGTTATCCTGATTGTGTTTCCACAATATGTGAATTGTTTCTTTCTGGCTGCTTGCAATATTCTCTCCTTGACCTGGGAACTCTGGAATTTGGCTACAATATTCCTAGGAGTTTTCCTTTGGGGATCTCTTTCAGGAGGTGATTGGTGGATTCTTTCCACTTCTATTTTGCCCTCTGGTTCTAAAATATCAGGGCAGTTTTCCTTGATAATTTCTTGAAAGATGATGTCTAGGCTCTTTTTTGATCATGGCTTTCAGATAATCCAATATTTTTTTTTTAAATTCTCTCTCCTGGATTTATTTTCCAGGTCAGTTGTTTTTCCAATGAGATATTTCACATTGTTTTCTATTTTTTCATCCTTTTGGATTTGTTTTACAGTGTCTTGATTTCTCATAAAGTCACTAGCTTCCAATTGCTCCATTCTAATTTTTAAGGAAGTATTTTCTTCAGTAAGCTTTTGGACTTCCTTTTCCATTTGGCCAAGTTTGCTTTTTAGGGCATTCTCCTCATTGGCTTTTTGGACCTCTTTTGCCATTTGGGTTAGGCTATTTTTTAAGGTGTTACTTTCTTCAGTATTTCTTTGGGTCTCCTTTAGCAAGCTGTTGACTTGTTTTTCATGATTTTCTTGCATCACTCTCATTTCTCTTCCCAGTTTTTCCTCTACTTCTCTTACTTGCTTCAAAAATCCTTTTTGAGCTTTTCCATAGCCTGGGACAATTCATATTTTTCTTGGAGGCTTTGGATGTAAGAACTTTGACTTTGTTGTCTTCTTCTGGTTGTATGTTTTGATCTTCTTTGTCACCAAAGTAAGATTCTATAGTCTGACTCTTTTTGTGCTGCTTGCTCATGATCTCAGCCAATTACTTGAGTTATAAACTCTTTTTTTATGGTAGGAGTCTGCTTCCAGTGTGCAGATCCCAAGCTTCCGGGGTTTTGTGCAGTTGTTTTCAGAGATACTTCTAGGGACTTGTAAATTTTCAGTTCTTCCAAGGTGGTATGATCAAGGGTGAGGTGTTTACTCCTTTCTGGGCCTGTGCTCTGGTCTATGAGTGACCACAAGCTCTCTTTTCTGTCTTGGAATTGTGAAGAGGCTTTCCTCTCCACTGCCACTATAAGCTTCACCACGCTGGCACTCCTCCTCACCCCAGGACCGCCACCCAGAACTGGGACCCAGATCCAAGCACAGGCAAAGCAAGAGAATGCTGCACCAGCAGAGAGATCCCTGCAATTTCCCTCTGATCAGTAACTCAATTCCCAGTCTGTGGGCCAGAAGCTCAAGAGGTAACTGCCACCCTGGGGACACGCATGGGGACTGGGGTTGGGACAGTGTGTTTCTCTCTCACTGCAGACATTGGCGTTCATGGGTTGAGAAGTCTGGAAACCCCCACAGCTACCTGGAATTCAGTCCTTTGAGGCCTGTTCTAGTTTCACTGAGGCCTGTGTGCCCACGCCAAAATGAGTTCCTCTCCCAGCCTGGCATTATATACCTTTCTGATCAACCATCCAGGCTGTCTTGGGCTGTAAATTTGCTTAATTCTGTCTTTTCGTAGGTTCTGCTGCTTTAGAATTTGTTTAGAGCCATTCTTATAGGTATTTGGAGGGGTTTGGGGGAGAGCTCAAGCGAGTCACTGCTTTTACTCTGCCATCTTGGCTCTGCCCCCCTCTCTTGATGATCTTAAGAAAAGAATGGAAAATGAAGAGAAGAGTAGAGATGGGTTGAAGGTAAAGGAAAATTAGGGAAATTATCTCACATAATCAGAGTACAGACATAGACATGTATGACATCTATACAATGGTGTCAATAAGGAATGGCTGACACTTAAACCTCACTCTCATCTAAACTACTCAAAAGAAAAGAAGGAAGAACACATACACATGCAAATTTGGGTGTAAAAATTTATTTCACTCAATGAGAAAATAGAAAAGAGAAGAAAGGTAAAGGGAAATTAGAGGGAGGGTAGATTAAAGGAAAGATTAATCTTAAGTAAAATAAACTCTAAGGATGTACAAAAATATTTATAGCTCTTTTTGAGGTGGCAAAGATTGGGAATCTGATGGGGTGCTCATAAATTAGGAAATAGATAGTATATAAAGGTGATGGAGGGTGACTAAGTGGCACAGTGGATATAGTGCAGGGCCTGGAGTAAGGGAGACTTATCTTCCTGAATTAAAATCTGACCTCAGATACTTACTGGCTGTGTGACCTTGAGCAAGTCATTTAACCTTGTTTGCTTCAGTTTCCTCATCTATAAAAAGACCTGGAGATGGGAATGGCAAACTACTACAGTATTTTTGCCAAGAAAACCTCACATGTGGTCATGAAGTGCCAGACATGACTGAAAAGACTGAATAACAACAAAGGTGATGGAATACTACTATCTTACTAGTGCACTGACCAATCAGGACTCCAGAAGAAAAATGAAATAGGCTACATACCTCCTGGTAGTAAGGTGAAGGACTCAGAAAAAAGAATAAGACTTTTTTTTAACAATGGCCAATGTAGACATTTGTTTTGATTGACTATACAAGTTTGTGATAGACATTATTTTTCTTACATTCTCAGTTGGAGGAGGTGGAGGCTTGAGTGGGAGTGTGAGAAGGTGGACCTTAGCTGATTAAAACAAATTATATATGTATATATATGTATATACACAAATACACACATACACACACCCCCCCCCACACACACATATACATATATATACATATATGTGTGTGTATATACATATACATATATTAATATACACATACACACAATTTTAAAAGTAGGGCTGGGAAGTTGGGCAGGGTTCATATTATCTAGGCTTTGAAAGCTAAACAGAGGATTTGTTTTATTTCATCCTAGTGGTAATAGGGAGCCACTGAAGCTTTTTTGAGTAGGGGAATGTCATGGTTAGACCTCTGCTTTAGTAATATCAATGTGTCAGCTGTAAGAAGGACAGATTGTAGAGGGGAGAGAATTGAGGGAGGCAAAGAGGTTAATTAGGAGGAGACTATTGCAATAGTTCAGGTGAGAAGCTGTGAAAGCTTGAACTAGAAAGCTGGCAGTGGGAATGAAGAGAAAGGGATGGGTGTAGAAAAAAGAAAAATTAACAAGATTTGACAATTGATTGTATATGTGTAGGAGACTGGAGAGTTGTGAGTAAATTTAAGATTGTAAACATGAGTAAGTGGAAAAATAGTGATGCCCTAAATAGGAAAAGGGAGTTTAAGAGGACAGATGATCTTTTGGTAAAAGACAATGTGTCCTGTTTTGGTCATGTTGAGTTTGAGATGCCAGTATGATATTTGGGTGGTACAATGGATAGAGCACCGAGCCTGCAGTCAGGAAGATTTGTCTTCCTGATTCCAAATCTGGCCTCACACACTTACTAGATGTGTGACCCTGGGCAAGTCACTCAGTGCTGTTTGCCTCAGTTTCTTCATCTGTAAAATGAGCTGGAGAAGGAATTGGTAAAGCATTCCAGTATCTTTGCCAAGAAAACCCCAGCCAAATGTGGTCATGAAGAGTTGGACACAAGTGAGATGACTGAACAAGTGCAAAAGTAGATGGTGATGCAGAACTACAGGTCAGGAGGAAACCTGGGGCTGGATATATAGATGAGAGCTGTTTTCTTTGGGGGAAAAATAGAGTGTGAAGCATGGTAAATGCTCAATGAATACTGATGAACTAATTTTAACTGAAAAGCCTACCCTCAATACCTAAGTCTCCCTCTACTTATCTTCTTTTATCACAGGAAGGGGAAGAAAAGAAATGAAAAGGGATAGCCTGGAGCATCCTACCTTATGGCAAATACAGCAGAGACTGGGATCCTAGGGGTGCATTGGGAAACCTTGTGTTTACTCAAGACACCTATTGTAGTTCCAATTGTCATGCTGTCTTTTCTTTCCCTAATGTGAGGAAAATAGTCTGGGACCACAACAGTAGCGGCATTTAATGTAGACATGAATTGTGATAAAACTATACTTTAATGGGTGAAGTATAATAACCAGGTACAGTATTTAGGTAGGGGGGAGGTCCAGGAAAGCAAAAATTCAAGGAAGAAGGAAATGATTTGCCACCACTCTGATTAAAAATTGTTTCCTATGCTTCCTTTATTATTGCTGTGTATTTCAATGACTTTACTTAGGCTCCTTTCAGGGGATTTTTTTTTCATATCAGTTTGACAAAGGAAGAATATTAGTTCAAAAAAGAGTAATGTCCTTTGCATCATTTTTTCAGGACATTTTTCTCCTCCTTTCTTCTTCCTAAAGGCTTGGGCTTTTGTATTGATTTGCTTTTTTATTTGCTAGCTAGTGAACTCGAGGAGTGCTCTGATTAGTGCCACAAATGACTTTTAATGTTTCTAATATCTATACCCAGAAGATCCAGGCCTGAGTATGTTAGTACTGAGGTATGGATCCATTTCAGGCACTATTTTGGCCAGGAGTGCAATCTCTCTCTCTCTCCCTCCCTCTCTCTCTTTCTCCCTCCATATATATACATACATACATACACATATGCACACATATACATATATATTATATATGGAGACAGACAGCCAGAGAGATAGACAGAGATAGAGAGAGACAGAGACAGGGAGAGAGACAGAGAGACAGAGAGAGAGAGTCTTAGCCCATTGGCCACCATGCTGACCTAGACTAACAGTGGAAAAGAGCATCTTTCATGATTTACACAGCTGTTTGCACTGCCCAGAAACTTGTAAAAGGTGTCCTGGTGGCATTTCTTCACTGCAAGATTGCCTGGCTGAGGGAAAGCTAAACATTTTCTTTCCTGCAGAGCTGGTGGAAAACAGACCTATTTTCAGGAGTGACTTTAAAGCAGTTAAAAAAAGAGAAAGAAATGAATAAAGAAAAGGAAAAACAAGAAAGAAACTTTCCAGACACTGAATTGCATCACGGGCATGAAACAAAGGAGCCAATCCAATGTCTTCATTTATAGTCAGCAGTTAAGCAGCTGCAGGAGGAAAGATCCTTCCTGACCTTCTAAATCAACGCCCAGTACAGTCAGCCAGATTTGGCTGAGAAATTTCACAATGGTCATTTTCTCTCAGCTCATCCAAACAGATGTTTAGCATCATTAAATACATTTTTCTTAATGACAACAGCACTTAAAGGGCTGAGTTATTTGTGTATACTTTGCCTGTCCTGGTGGTATGTCTCAGTTTAGAAGTATGTGAACAAATTTCAGGGTGGGAAGGGTACAGGGCTAGGTACTTTAAATAGAGAATGTTTTCATGTTAAATGAGACCTGTTTGCAGGGGGAGGGAGTGGAAATTTCTCAAGGACCTGACATTATCACTGAGATTTTGCAGTTAGAGAGTACATTTAACCCACACCTTTCCTTTTTCTTGATTTTCCTTACATTTTTCATTGGGCTTCAGTTGCTCTTTGGCAAGCAATTTTGCAAGAAGTGAGTAGGCATTGTCTATACGCAGGGGAGGGAAGAAGACTAATATAACAGAGCTTGGGGGTATGAGCATGAGTGCAAAACATAAGCCTCCTGTGGATTGTGGGAAGCCAGAAAGCTATTTTTTTAAACTATTATTCAAACTTCTTTTTCAAGGAGAAAAATACCCTAAGACTACACGCTATACTCCAAAAATAATCTCATTTCCCAAAAGAAGAAGATTGCTATGGTTCTAACTGATAACATACTTACACTTTTTCCCACAGACTAAATGTTTGATACTGTTTCAAGCTTTGTGGTTGCAGTTTATCCGTTTCTTGACAGTCTTGGAAAGCCCCACAGCTTCAAACTTAGTGGGTGAGAATTTAGTTAGAATCACCAGATACGTTTTTTTTCCAGTCTCCCTCCCTCTTTCTCTCTCTCTCTTTTTCTCTCTCTCTCTCTCTCTCTCTCTCACACACACACACACACACACTTCTTATGTTTCATTCAAGCTCACTGTTCTCTGCCTTCTCTTTTGAAATGTTTGGTGATTCTCCGCAAACCCCTTAATTTCTTCATGGCTCTTCATTCTTCTATACAATGGCAATGTTACACTCTGACACATGGTTCTAGAAGTGATCATGTAGTCTAATCTCTCACTTGAATCAAGAATACCCTCTATGCTAATGTTCTTAATCATTTTTGTGTGTTATGGACCCCATTTACTAGAGTGGGGAGAGACTTCTGGCAGAGAGGGCAATAAGCAAACTATTGCAGTAGTTCAGGTGTGAGGTAATGAGGTACAAGGATGCCAGCAGCAACATCAGAGGAAAGAAGGAGTTTGTGTGACAGTGGTTGTGAGGGTAAAATCAATAAGCTTTGGCAACAAATTAGATACTGGGGGTGTGGGGGGAGAAAGAATGAGAAGTCAAAGATGACCCCTAAGTTGGCGCTTCTGAGTGACTGGGTGGATGGTGGTACTCAGAAAAGGGTCATGTAACTTAAAAAGTTGGTATGTAACTTAGAAAGCTGGTGATTGAATAAATGTAATTTTGTATTGACTAATCTATGCACATCTTCCCCACCTCCCACCCCCACCCCTCCTGCTCCACTCAGTGGAATATATTGTGCTCCTTAAGGATAGATACTGTTTTGCTTTGTATCCTTAGTGCCTAATATATGTGTAACAAGCTTTTAGCTTACCCTTAGGTCACCTAAGATGGAGGCACCCATGTCCGAAATGCCAGGGATGTACTTTTAAGAGAAGACATTCTGCATTTCCCCTATCACATAGGTGGGAGCAGTCTCTTTCCCTTGGCTGTGTAGCCAGAACTGACTCTGTCTTTAAATCTACCTGGTAAGGTTGAAGGATAAGTTCTTTCTCTAGAGGAATATGCAAAGATAAAGGTCTTATTTACTTGCAACATGGACATTATGCATTAAGCTGGCTGAGGGGAAGATCCACCTGTCCCTTCCCCTTGGGTCTTCTGAAACTGGTTTGGGGTTTTGGCCTTTTTCAGTTCTAGGTACAGGTAGTGGAGTGGCCAGATCTGAGAACTCTAGGTAAGGAAACCTTCAAGTCAAGATTACAGACTGGATATTGCTGCTAGCCCAGCAGGGGAGCCGTGAGAAGGTGAGGTGCTGAGACGCAAGGGGTGGGGATTGTGCTACATAGGAACTGAGATAAACTGAGCACCTCTTCCCCCTCCCCTTCCTAGAGGTTGAGGAAATGTAGTGGGGATTGTGCTCCCAAGTGTTGCAGGTATGTGTGAGAAATGTTTGTTTCTGCTATATGTTTAAGATAAACATTTCTTTGTAAAAGCTAATGTTTGTTAAATGGTTAAGTGAGACTAGGGTGCTGGGGGCTCCATAAAATTGGGGAAAAGAAATCAGTTGGGGCTTGGGACAATAGCAGAGACTAGACACCCTACCACCAACCTCCTTAAATGTACTAGAGGAACCTGGGGAAAGGGAAAAACTTAGGCAGTGGTGGCCAGAGTAGTCACTGTTACATAAGGAAGGAAAGATATATTGTAAATTTGGTTGAACTAACAATATACACTCACATACATACATACATACATACACATATATATATATACACATATATGCATAAATGCAAATATGTATATACACACAGACATACATATATATGTATGTATATGTTGTATTTTGCCATCCTCAGAAATGCTTGTTCATCTAATATTTTGTTGTAATATATCATTTATATATAATATATATATAATAAAAGAAATAGTATATGTGTGTGTGTATATATATATAGACAATTTCCACTGCTTTTGCACAAATGAATCAATGAAGATAGAATTAGAAGAGAAGTAATGTAGCATCAAATTTAATTTATAAAAATTGAGGCAACATAGTATGGTACCTTGAGAGGTGGTCTCAGAACCAAGAATTCCTGGGTAGAAGTCCCACCCTGACACTGTGATCCTAGACTGACTATGTGATCCTAGGCAAGTCATTGAACTTCTCAGTGCTCTTAACGCCTCTCTATGATCACGAGTTGAAGAGAAGGTTCCCACTGGCATTTATTAAATGATATGCTTACACCAATTAAATAATAGAGAGTCATAGAAACCCTATGGCTACTCCTTTCCTTATGACCAATAGGTATGTATGTATGTATATGTACATGTATATGCACATGTATATGTATATGTATGTATATGTATATGCACATGTACAGGTATAGGTATAGGTATACATGTGTTTTGTGGTGGTGGTGATGTCTTGTTTTGGATTTAAGTGAGGTAGAGCTGCACAAAGTTGTCAGCCTCATTCTCTCCTCCAGAGTCATTGAAGTCTAGTGGTAAGATATAAGTCAAGATGAGTGTGTGTGTGTGTGTGTGTGTGTGTGTGTGTGTATACATACATATACATATATGTATGTATATACACCCACATATTTGTGTGATAAAATTTGTAGCATCAAACTTGTAACAGGAGTTAGGAAGTACTCAGAATGAGCTTTTGAAAGGAATATAGTGAGATGATCTGTCTGTCTATCTATCTATATATCTGTTTGCATTTGATGCTAATATAAAACACCAAAAGCCATTCTTTGATATATAACTGGTCAAGAATATAAGCAAGAAGAACAGCAATTTCTAACTGATAACATGAAAATCTTCTCCAAATCACTAACAGTAAGAGAAATACAGAATACAATGTATTTTAAATGACAGAAGATGAGAACAGTCCATGTTAGACACTGGTGCATTTTTGTTGGAGCTTCATAGTGATCTAATCATTCTGGATTCCAATTTGAAAACAATTATTTAAATTCAGCACTGTATCTTACCTTCTAGGAATAGCTCATATAAAGCGGGTCCACATCTGTCTTTACTTGCTTAATGCCCACAGTTTTCTTTGTAACCGCAGCAGGTAAGAGAGAGAGAGAGAGAGAGAGAGAGACAGAGTGCATGCGTGTGCATGCTTAGGGGAGGTGAGGGGACCTCTTCTTATGTAGCCGAAATCACTGCTAAATTTAAAGTAAACTCAGAGTTCAAGACTTCTCTCTCACTTGGAAAAAAATGGTGCCTCTATCCCCCAGTGGAGACTCCCATTCCCTCCTCCCACATTACCCTTTCCCCCATTTTAACCACAATATCACCCTGACCCAAGCTTGCTGGGCAAATATCAAATGTTGTAAGCCAGTCTTGTGATTCAAGTTCCAGATTGAAATGAAATATGGTATCCCCAACAGTCCAGCTCCCTTATCCTTAGAATAGAAACAATGTTCAGCAAGGATATAATATTGATTCAATTGGGTACCATTTCCCCCATCTCTGCACTGGCCATGTCAAGTCACCACTCCAAAATATGTGTTAAGTCTAAGAGAGGGATCCTTCCCCTTTTGTGGGATGACTTTTGTACGTAGGCCTCCAGGAAATTATCAGTTAGATTCTTAATCCCCTGGGTCAATTAAATCCCAAAGATCATTTTAATATACATATTTTGAGGAAAAACTGGTTTAACTGACATGGAGTAGATAACTCCTAAAGGAGGGCCCTAAAAATGACAATTTTTAAAACTTCCATAAACATTAACTTAACATTTAGAACTCTAAAGGTAAGATCTTCAGTAACCACTGAAGGTGTGCACATACCCATTAATAACAAATCGATAGAGTTGAGGCCCATCTCCTGTATCCAGGTTCTTGTCAACTCATTCATGCCCCACAGAGAATTAATGATTGACTCTCAGCATCTGGGGATGATGTGATTGGGCTCAGGATATTTTGGATTGGAGCCATCCCCTTTGTAAAAAGCCTTTAAAAGGGATCAGGGAGTGCTTTATCCTGATTCTGAGGGTTGGAAAGAAAGAATCATAGCAGAGTTAAGAGTAGACCTGAGATTCTGGTGCTCCAGGGGGACGAGGAACAGGAAGTCTTGGCATCTGCACAGCTTCCTTCCTAGGCACCATTTAAGATAGCCTAGAGAGGATCCTAGGTAGCTTGGTACAGGGCAAAGAATACTAGCCCTGAAGTCAGGACTTGACTTCAAATGCCACATCTGATGCTTATTACCTGTTTGACATTGAACAAGTCACTTAACCTCTTTGGGCCTAGTTCTCTTCATCTATAAAATGAAAGGCTTGGATTAAAGCATTACTAAGATTCCTCCCAACTCTAGATATATGATACTCAATCTGCTATATTACTGTGTTTGTCTATGTCTCTCCCTGATTATAGCAATACCAGTCTTCTACAATTAAATATGGAAAAGATATATTAAGTCAGCATTGCACAGTCAACATCATTTCCTCCAATTTAAAAGAATTCCATCTAGAAGACTTCCTAGATCTTACCATCAGGGAGAAGACATCCATGAGTTATTAAGAAGTATCTAGATGGTACAGTGGATTGAGTGCAGGACTTAAGAGTAAGGAAACCTGAGTTCAAATCCAGCTTCACACAATTACTATCTGTGTGACCCTGGGCAAGTCATTTAAATACTTTCTTCCCCATCTTCCTTGGCTGTAAAATAGGTATAATAATAACACCTACTTCCCAGATTTGTTGTGAAGTGAAAATTAGATTAAATGTGCAAAATGCTTTGCAAACCTTAAAGTGATGGCTGTATAAATACTTGCCTTCATTTCTATTTTTCAATAGTTCTTAATTCAACAAATATTTGCTAAGCACTTACTGTGTACAGAGCTCAAGGTAGATACAAAGATGAATAAGTATTTAACATTATAAAATTTGTAATACAGTAAAGATTAGGTACATGCAAACAGAACTATAATAGAAAATGGAATATGTCAATGCATGAGATGTGCAGTGTCAGTAGGACTTTTTTTTTCTTGGTTGATAATGAGAATCTGAAATAGAAAGGCCCATCTTGAAGCTTTTCTGTTCTAGCCATATAACCTGCTTAGAGTTTTATGTTGTTTGCATATCACATCATTTAAATATTCATGTATCACATTTTCCCTTTAGCCTGTATTTATGTGTGCCAAAATGTCACCTTTTCAAAAGCCTGGGTGTCTTCTGTGTGCATTTATGCAATATGACTGCAAAGATACCCTGGAGCAAGCAAAAGGCTTGACCTAATTTTGTGTCTGTCACTCTGTAGACTCCCAAACCACAACCCAGAAAGTGAAACACATAAGCTTGCCTCATCTTGACCTTATGAGTATGGGCTAGATGGGAACATTTACTATGGAGGCAATCTGCAATTTGATAAATTCAAGTTGCCAGCACTACTGTTCTATGTGATAGTCCAAATGGTTCATAAATTAGACATTAAGGTTTCCCAACAGGAAGCAGAGGCCTTGAAGACCTGTCTAGTTAGTGTATCTTGCTTGACAAACATACTTGAATTTAAAATGCAAGATATGCTTAACATAGTTAAAATGAACTGATTGTATAGAGAAAAAAAAATAAATGAGTGCTGGATTCAGGAAAGTGATTCACAGTTTTAAATCCAATACAACCTCCTCCTCCCCCTTCCCCCACATGCCCTTTAGAGCTCAGTTAACTCATCTATTGATGACATCGGTCAAACTTATAGACAAACTTCTTTTTTGTCTATTAAAAAAAATCACTGAATTTCGCATGCATTAGCAGCATGACTATTAGGAATGATAGAAAACAATCCCCGATTTTTCCAAATTCAGGCAATCAGTATTTTTACTGAATCTTCAGAAGTTTTCATTATCCCTAACTCAATTTGATAAGAAGGAGGTTTCAGAGAAGTCTCAGGTTGGTGGAATTTAATGAAGAACTTTCCAGAGATGCTCTAAATTAAGATATTCAAAATGGGAAAAAGAGAGATAAGTAACATTCTGGTTTGTATTCCCTCCAACATAGATCTCTATTTTTAAATTAATGTATTTATAACTGTATGCTTTTCTACTCTAATATAAGGCTAAATAGTTAGTTTAAAATTAGCATATATATTGTGTGGCCCTTATAAGCACCCTCTTCCTTGAGCTGACTTGAATCCCCAGAGCAAAGTTGCTATTCAATCTCTCCTCAGGGTTCTATGCGTACACCCTGAAAAACTGTAAGGTTTTTCTCATGCTATTTCTCTGGACTTCTCCCAATATCAATCACCAGTTATTAATACTCCAATATCATTTGCTATTTCCATTCTATATCTCCACAGTATTATTTACTGGTTGATATTTCTTCAATATCTCTGGTAAACAATTAACATCAATTGGTTTTCACAAAGGGACATTTACTGAAAAGATATAGCAAAAGTACAAACCCATCTCCCTTAACCACAGAACAGTCTCACCACAACTACCTTTGTCCCTAGGAAAGTGTACTCAAATTCAAAATAGTTGCTATAAACACTCCTACCATAAAGTTTACTACTAAATGCAAGCATAGCCATTGTACAAGTCAGTTTCATTCTTGCAGGACATGGGGGCTCAGCTGCAGAGTTGATGCTGTGCTGTGCTGGGTCACACAGATTGCTCCCCAGGGTTGCATTGACTCCTCAATGGACTCAGCTGTTACTATTGCCGCAGGCTCAGGTTCTGCTAGGACTCCAGCTACAGGCTATTTTGAAGTTCATAAGGTCATGACCTAGACCACCCTGTCTCCAACACCAATTCACCTAACATTAGGGAAAAAAAAAACAAATGAAAAGAGGCAAAGAAACAGAGGTGCCCTGTGTTCATCTTTGTTGAAAAATTCCCGTGAACCTTTCTGTTCCTAGTGCCATCCTAACTGGAGTTTAGACAGAATTTCTAAACAGAGGACACACTAAAATTTCTCTAGGAGTGTAGGACCATAAGTAGTCTCTTTGGAGTTTCCTTCTGGGCAAGTTTCCTTTGGGTCCCTACAATAAAGGGCACTAGAAATTTCCCCTACTGGATCCTTTTTTATTGCAAAGGCAAACCCAGTGAAATTTCAAACTCAGTCAACAAGAGTATGATCCCAATTTAAGCAGAATGAAAATAGACTCAGGAAAACCCTGGGTGAGCATGATACTTCCAAGGAAAGAAAAATCATTTTAGGTTGATTATTTGGGATTTGTAGGTAAACAGACAAATCTTATGCCATGTGCCATGGTCCATAAGGATCTCACAGTAAAACTAGCTGCCTAGGTTAATTTAAAAGAAAAAAGAAAAAGCAAAGAGTATTTCTATAACAGAATACCATAATTTTATTTTTCAATAATATTTTATTTTCCCCCAATTACATGTTACTACAATTTTTTAACATTTTTAAAAAAAGTTTTAAGTTCCAAATTCTATTTCTCCTTTCTTTTATCACCTCCTTGATCCTTGAGATTAGCAATCCCATATAGGTTATACATATGCAATCATGTAAAACATTTCCATGTTAGTCACTTTGTGCAAAAAGACTCAAAAGAAAGGAAGAAAGAAAGAAAGAAAAAAGAAATGAAGGAAGAAAAAGAAAGAAGTAAGGAAAGAAAAAAGGAAAGAAGGAAGAAAGAAAAATAGTATGTTTCAGTCTGTATTCAGACAATATCAGTTCTTTCTTTGGAGGTGAATAGCATGTTTCATCATGAGACCTTTGGGATTGTCTTGGATCATTATATTGATCAGAATAGCTAAGTCATTCACAAATCTTCATTATAGAGTATTGCTTTTATGGTGTATTATGTTCTCCTGGTTCTGCTCACTTTACTTTGCTTCAGTTTATGTAAGCCTTTACAGGTTTTTCTGAAATCATCCTGCTTGTCATTTCTTAAGGCACAATAATATTCCATGACAATCATATGCTGCAGCTTGTTCAGCCATTCCCTAGTTGTTGGGCATTCCCTTGATTTTCAGTTCTTTGCCACCACATAAAGAGCTGCTATAAATATTTTTGTACAAATAGGTCCTTCCCCTCCCCCACTTTTCTTTAATCTCTTTGGAATACAGACCTAGCAGCAGTATTGCTGGATCAAAGAGTATACACAGTTTTGTAGCCCTTTGGTCATAGTTCTAAATTGCTCTCCAGAATGGTTGGACCAGTTCATAACTCTAACAACATTGTATTAGTGTTCTGGTTTTCCCATATCTCCTTCAACACTTATCACTTTCCTGTTTTGTCATGTTTGCCAATCTGATAGCTGTGAGGTGGTCCCTCAGAGTTGTTTTAATTTGCATTTCTCTAATCAATAGTGATTTAGAGCACTTTTTTTAATATAACTAGCTCTGATTTCTTTGTTTGAAACCTGTCTGTTCCTATTCTTTAACCATTTATCAGGTGGGGAATGACTTTTATTCTTATAAATTTGACTAAGTTCTCTATATATTTGAGAAATGAGGACTTTATCAGAGATATTTGTTCCAAAATTTTTTCCCATTTTTCTGCTTTCCTTCTATTTTTGGTTGAATTGGTTTTGTTTGTGCAAGCCCTTTTTAATATAATCAAAATTATCTATTTTATATTTTGTTATACTCTCTTTATCTTGTTTGGCCCTAACTTCTTCCTTTATCCACAAATCTGACAAGTAAACTATTCCATGCTCTGCTAATCTGCTTATGCTATCACCTTTTATGCGTAAATCATGTATTCATTTTTTTCCTTATCTTGGTATATGATATGAGATGTTTGTCTATACCTAGTTTCTGCAATATTGTTGTCCTGTTTTCCCAGTAGTTCTTGCCAAATAATGAATTTTTATCACAAAAGCTTGGATCTTTGGGTTTATTACATACTAGATTACTGTGGTCATTTACTTTAATATATTGTGTACCTAACTATTCTACTGAGCTGCTATTCTGTTTCTTAGCCAGTATCAGATTGTTTTGCTAATTATTGCTTTATAATACAGTTTGCGATCTAGATACCAGCATTTTAAGGATACAAAATCTATACTTTTCATATATCAATTATTTTAAAAGTTTCAGTAACACAGCAGGTATTACTGAAGATCTGTTCTTGTCAATCTTTCTTTGGGAACTTTTGGCTTTCAGCATCTAGAGAGAAGATGGACAATGCTAAACTCACTGATATGTGGCCCTGAAAGAAATTGAGGTAATGGGATTCCTGGCCAGGGAATTAAGGCAGATCTCAGAAGTGGACTTTCAGAGTTCCTTCCCCAAGAAAAAGTTGAAAGCTGACTTCTTCTTTACAACCCACTCTGACCACAAACATTGGACTTCCTCTGTACCTCATAGGACTACTATTGTAGGGATGCACTTTGGTTCCCATAAAAGTTTCCTAGCTTTCTCCTTGGCTTTTCCATTTAGCTAAAGACACTTGAAATATTTGATTAGATGTGGACAAGTACAGAGAGGTATGTCAACAGCGACATCCTATGGTGTTACCCTCCAATTATTGACTTGAGTTTATTCATTGGAAAACTAAGCAATTGGACTTGATCCAAGAAATTCTCAAATAAGACAAAGCTTTGGGTTTCCCCTTTCAGCTTTAAAGTGAGATATTTTTCATGGAGATCTTAAAATTCTGAAAAGCAGCTGAAGAAACTCTCTTTTGCAGTAGAGGGGGGAAGGAGATAAAAATATTGTTTTCCTTCTAAAAAACATTAAACAGCAGAAAAAATCACTTCAAGTTGACAAAAGAAGAAAAACAGCAATGGGAAGAAGTTGACATGTAGAATTTCAACCATTTCTCCTTTTCTAGCTTGCTACACTAGAGGTGTCTGTGAATTAGTCTTGGGTGAAATCTAGGATTCTCTCATGGTTGAGAGAACCTTGTTGCCAATCAGAGAGCTCCTTCAATCTGTATTCTGGTACACACACACACACACACACACACACACACACACACACACAAACACACGTATGTATATATTCACATATTTGTATATTGTGTGTATATATACACACATACATATATACACATGCATATACATATACACGTATATGCATATATACATTTCTGTGTGTTTCCTGATTATGAGTGCATGGAGGGAAGTGAAAGACAGCTATTAAGAAAATTGAATTGTTCTTTATTTTGAATGTTTGAAGAAACAACTGTGGGGTAGGAGGCATAAAAGAAAATGTAGTGTGGATATAGATAACTGTGTAAGATATGCTATTAAAAAAAAAGAGCCCTTGAAAATGTCTGTACTTCCTTAATATAGCAGTTTAAGGGCAAAAATTGGTGGAGGAATCAAAAGAATTTATCAATTAATTCATCCAGAAGAGCCCATCCCTGTCTCCAAATGTGTCTCAAAGGCATGCAACCCCATGATAGGTGGTTTGGTGCCATTTGATGTTTCCATATTCCCCAGACTTTCAGGTCATCATATAATTCTCCATTGAGTCAGAGAATGAATAGAGATTTATCATTGGACTTGGTATGGTCATGTCCTGTCTCTGCAACAAACTGGCTGTGTCACCCTAGACAAGTTACTTAACCCCTCGGTGCTCTAGACAGTTCTGTAGATCTAGAAGATGCAATAGAGTTGCTAGAAGGGATTCTCTCATCAGGAATTACCTACACCAATGAAATTACAGGTCTAGACCAAAATAAATGATCAAGTGACTTATCCCCTAAGGATGTTGTAATGGAGATTTTCTAGTATAAGAATTCTAGCACATAGGCATTACCCAGTGTTCCCCAAGTCTCCAAGGCTTTTGACCTTGGAAGGAACTTTCTACTACTGAGAAGATACAAGGTCTTGGCAAATAAAAGGCCTGTGAAGAACCAGAAGAGAGAGAGAGGACTGTCTGGTCCCCCATGCTTGGCTGGCATGGAACTGGAACACTGAAAGTATGAACGAAATAAAAAACATTAAGGGCTAACTATGTGCCAGCCACTGTGCTAAGTACCAGAGATACAAATACAAAAAAAAAAGTTTCTGTCCCCAAGGAGCTTAATGAGAAAGGGCAGCACACATAAAGAAGTGATGGCCAGAGAGGGCCATTTTGGACTGCAAAGTTACAGGGATGTTGAGTGGAGCCATAAAAGAACTCATTGGTATATACTTTTTGGGAATAGCAATGAGGATTTCATTAACAGTTCAAGAACTAGAAGTGAAAGGGATGTGGAGCATGACTAGCAAGCAGTAACAGCAACATGCTGGATCTGGATTGGGTTAGTTATGGAGAATTCTCACCAATCAGGAGCGTGGACCCTCAAGGTCAGAGGTAAGCAGAAGGAATGACATAAAAATTGATGGAGAGCACTGGATCTGGGAGCCACCTCCATGACCCAAAGCAAAGTAGAGATAGGACCTCGCCCTGGAGCAGAGTATACACAGTGATGGGGGTTGGGGGTGAGAGATATAAATGGAAAAGCCAGTAAAGTTAAAGTAGAGCAGAGAGCAGATTAGACCAGATCAGAACTCCAAGGTTGTTAGGATTACTGGGATCCAGAGCATAACACCTGTCTTCCTTTTGCTTCCCTCAAGCACTACCCCAGATAAACCGTAACTCCTTCTTGTCTATCCAATTCCTTCTCATTTTCTTACAAACTCATAGGAGTGATAGAGGTGGGGCAGGGAATGATTTAAACACTGAACCTCAGTCATCACGACCTGCAAGTAGAAATCTTTAAAGGGTTATTTCTAATATTACATGACTTGAAAATGGAAATAAAATGTATAGCCATTTATTATAATTCATGTCAAAGTCTTTAAGTTCATGGTTTGAGATTTGTCAGAATTTAAGTGATTACTATGTTCTGTGCTAAATTCTAGGACTGAGAGAAAGTGAAAGAAACCCTAGAGGGAGCAGAGACTTTCCTCAGCTCAGGCTGAGGTTGGAGTATGCTAATTGAAGAGAAAATTTCTGCAATTCTGGTAATCTCTGAGATTTTCTTATTCTAGAACACTTGTGAACCAAGAGAGTAACGTAACAAGAAACTGAGCCAGTGACATTGGGTGGGAGAATTCAGTGTTTTCATTCAGGCAACCACCAGACTTTGTTAATGTATGTAAATGACATTCTTCATTAAAGACCTACCATATTGTGGGGACTATGACTGAGGTACTTAAGTTTTGGCAGGCCATATTAAGATGGAAAGACTTCAAGAACAGGCCTGGTAAAGACATACATGTTTGTTGTCTGAGCACTAGGTTAGCTAAGTTTGGAGATGTTCATTGCTAGAATGTTGGCCACTACCATTACTTGATTTTGTTGTTTTATCTATCATTGATAATATTACAGTTAATCATTAATACCTTCTAGCTATTTGAAAAGGTAGTCATACAATCATTGATCTCTCCTTTGGTTCTAGTTAGTATAGGAATGTTCATCCAACAGTTAGAGATCAAGGTGCTAAGTTCATGAAAGAGGTAAACCCCATGATTCCAAATTCTAGTCCTCAAAGAATCATGTGGACTGGGTTAAGGACGTAGTTTCTATTCATTAAGGGAGAAGAAACCTTTGAATTTAAAACTGAGTCTTTCATTGTCACAACCTGAGATTTGGCAGAGAAAATATTTTTATACCATCAAGGAGGAATAGAAGTAGTGGCCTTGGATGTTAGCAAGAAGTCATAGGCTTAGAAGCATGAGACCAGACTCAACTCTGCATTCATATTAAATTTGAGAGATGAAAAGAAATGTAAGGTATTCATTTAGTTTTACCAATAGCATAACAAGCATCTGGATTCTTACCAAATTTTTATAGCCTGGCAGGGCCAAAACCTTTTAGGCACTATGGGATATCTCTATCAGAATTCGCAGATTTTCAAACAGGAGAGGGACAAAGGATATTAGATGACCTAAAAAAAGATAGAAATTCAAATAAAACTTATGTCATTCATGCTGAGAAAGTTTAATTTCATTTAGCCAATATTAAGTATTTAGTATATGCACATGTACTAGGCATTAGTGAAACAAAGGCCCTCCCTCAAAGGGGTCTACATTCTATGTAGGGGTTAGAAATTTTATGTACACATGCATACATATATATATATATATATACATGTATCTATGTATGTCTGTGTAGGTGAACATGTACACACATAAGTGAATAGCACACAATTGAGGCGGGAGATAGTACTGAGAACAAGGAGATGAGTAAAGACTTCATATGATGGCAACTGAGCTGAGATTTAAAGGAAAATCAAAATTTTCAAAAAATTTTCAAAAATTTTCAAAAAATTCAAAAAATCAAAAAAGGAGTGCATTCCAGGTATGGAGGATATACTACACAGCTTGTGAGAAAATGTAGAGGCAGGGATGGAATCTTGAGGTCAGGCAGTACTCTTATTTAGCTAGAACATGCAGTGTAGGAGAGGTGTTACTTGAAAAAAAATCTGGATTATAGAATGGACTCAGATTATGGAGGTTTTAATTCCAGATTAAGAAATTTGCCCTTTTTCCCTTAGAGAAAACAGGGAGCCATCAGAAAGTTTTGAGTAGGGGAATGACATGGTAGACCTATGCCTTAGGAAGGTTAATTTGTAAGTTATGTGAGACAACGACTAAGAAGGAAGGAGACTACTTAGGAGTAAATCACAGTAATCTAGGTGAGAGGCAATTAGAAATTAAACTAGGACAGTAGCTACAAGAATGGAGAGAGGGGGATGAGAAATGTTGTTCCTATTTCCCAGATTCTTTTAGTGCTTCTGGCCTTGCCAAATATCCAAGAATTATAGGAATATAAATAGAAGCAGCTAAAATGGGAATGGAAGTATAATAAATACCAATTTTCCTAATGTCTTTTTTAAGACTATCTTTTGCCACCTACTACCTGGACAAGTCACTTAACCAACTGGGTTCTCAGATTCTTAATATGGAAAATTGGAGCATTGGACT
This sequence comes from Vombatus ursinus, assembly GCF_900497805.2. NCBI lineage: Eukaryota > Metazoa > Chordata > Mammalia > Diprotodontia > Vombatidae > Vombatus > Vombatus ursinus. The sequence goes on along the minus strand of NW_020948463.1, from coordinate 1,324,476 downwards.
AAGTTCCCTCTCAGCAGTAAATTTCTCTGATTCTCCTGCTTGCTCTGGTCATTATGTAGGTAGCTACACCCTTAGTCAAGACAAGATTCCATTAAGAAAAGGATATTGCCAGTGTACTTTTTCTTTTCCATATTTACAACTTGAATGTGAAATCACATGTATCTTAAAAGGGCAGATTTCTTGACATATGGGATATGAAATTATCCTCCGCTGTGAATTTAATGCCATTCCACATTTCACCTCCTAATGATCATAGGAATGCAGGAGACATCTCCCCGCTCATTTCCCCCACCTCTGACTTTGCACCTGAGGAAAAAAAATACTAGTTGACCTGAAAGCCCAGCAATTAGTCCAGCTCTCCCATCGTTCTCAAATGGAAAGATTATTACTTTTTTTCTGAATTTAATGAAAGTTGGCAAAGTGAAAGCAGATCGCTTTCATGTTAGTGTTAATGTATTTGCTCTTCTGTGGTTGGAACTGGAATGGATTCAGAGACAATCTTAAGAAGAATGTAAACTAAACATGGAGAGTGAATGTTGACACTGTTATTTACTACCTAAGATGTTTTCACTGAATTATCAAGTACATATATTGCATTATTTAGAGATTCAAGAGAAAAATCATTTCATGTGATGCATATTGTCACCATTTGTAGGTCCCTGGCAATTTGAAGTTTATAGAAAATATTAATAGCTTCAAGATTTGCAAGGGCACTTGGTTTGGAAGAACCTCCTAGGGGAGGAGGACCAACCTAAAACAATACTTACTATGCTGATGGCAGGAAGTCCTGAACTGAACTCCTTAGAAATCCTAAGGTTTTCTAAGTACCTTGAGGGACAGATTCAGGATTTGGAGTCTGGCAGATTCTTAGGGTGCCCCGCTTTTTGGTGTGCCTTGGCCTTTGCCTTACTTTCACTAGCCGTTGCTGTTTCTCTTGGCTGCAAGCGGCTTAAAGCCTTAGGCATAGCCTCTTTGTTAAAAGGTTAGAGATGTTAAAGGCAGGTATTATCAGTACCTGATGGAGGCTTTCTCCCAGACATAGTAACAAAGAACTGAAAGAGCACTGAAAAGGGGAAACCATTGGAAAGAAAATAGGTGAGTGGTTAAGAAATGCTATATTCTTTACATTGCCACGAATGTGCTGCAATAGGCATTATTGGGAGGAATACCCACATTGATGGGAACAGGAATCTATTGGACAACTAGACTATTGAAGTGGGATAACTAGACCAAAGTGTAGGAATAGTTGGGTGGCTTCTTCATGTAATTCCAAATTGATTTCCAGAAAGTATGGACTATTTTTCACAGTTTTATAACTGACTACCTTCTTCTTATGTTTTCATCACTGATGCCTTGTTTATAAAGATTATCCTCATAAAATTTTTCTAGAGGCAGGACAATTGTCGTAAGGGTCAATAAATTATTACTACTATCCTGATCAACTTTTCTTGGTCATTATAAATTATAAGATTATCCCAAGCTTTTTGTACCCTCCTCTCTTTCAAAGAATCAATTCCTCAATGCCTTCAAAATTGTGTAGCCTTCAGCATGGACCTTCTCTTTGTATACTTGGTTAAGTCAAGGGATACTTCTTTTCTTAATTTCTCTAGTGCCATTTCTACTTTATTATGTAGCATATCCAGGACTATGACATTAGAAATATTTTACTATCTTTTATAATTTCAGTACTTTTTGAACTTTTGTACAGTTTTATCCTTAAATGTCCTTGGAATGGTTTGTTTAGTTGGGTCTCTCACCAAACTTTCTTTTCCCTTTACTGTTTCTTATTGTTTTATGAAGCAATGCTAATAATGATTTTTCACACCCCTCTCTAAGATTTTATGCACATATACACATGCATATGTGTACACACATATGTGTATATATACATGCATTCACATATATGTGTTGTACACATACACACACATATATATCCTCTGTTAACATAAAAATGATTTTGAGCGTTCTTTTTTCCTACTTTGCAAGTAAGTCAAAGTGTCTTCTGTCCTTTTTGGATTCCTTAGAATGGTAATTATTTAACCTTAGTTAAAGTTCTCTATGATATAACAGTAAGTATCGATATCCATCTTCCCATCCATTTTCCTTTTTGAGTGAAGAGGAACATCAACATCTTAATTTAAAGAAATCAGGTTTCTATGGGTAAAAAATGCATCACAAAATGAGTAGCAGATTCATGATAAACCTGTTGTTACTTAGATAAACTTACTTAGATGTGCATCAAAATGCATATATCTATCTGCTGGGATGGTACACAAAATCTTTATGGCATGGACTAAATTGTCAGAACTTTATTCCATTGGCATAGCCTTTGAGAACCAAAGGCTATCACTATAAGTACAAATAATTTGGATAGACCCTGTGAGTGGAAAACTAACTGAACTGATAATTGAATGGGAGAGCAGGATGTATTTCCTCGAGGGGCAGCTAGGTGGTGCAGTGGATAGAGCACCAGCTGTGAAGTCAGGAGTACCTGAGTTCAAATATGACCTCAGACCAAACACTTGACACGTACTAGCTGTGTGACCCTGGGCAAGTCACTTAACCCCAATTGCCTAAAAAAAAAAAAAGAATGTATTTCCTTGCAAGAATTAAACAGAATTTTTAATGACTCCAAGCTCTTCCCTAAAACAAAGTTCCCATGTTTAACTCAAACATTCTTTTGTGAACTGTGTATGTCTGTAAGTCATAAAATAAATTTCTAAAGAATCAAAATTGAGTCTTTAACCATTCCTCCTTCCCTCTTCACTCGTCAGAATTCATGTATAATGTATGATTCCTTTTTTTTTTAAGTCAATTCATTTGGATGACCTATTTGAGGCAGCTGTGTGTGTGTGTGGTGTGTGTGTGTTGTTCTGTTAAACCAGGTATTTTATAATTTTGTAATTTTTTTTTTTACTTTTGATTAAGTTTTTGGTTCACTGAGCATATAACTGCATATAGTACATTTGATAATTGTCTTTACTTCTCTATTTGCATTTTTACTCAGAAATTTAATTTTATCTTTTTTCTCTTGGAAAAGGAAAAGGAAATAGGTTGTCCTGTGACAATCATGATGGGGAGGGAGATCTCCCTCTCTTACTCATTGGCAGAAAAATTCTTGCCAGAGGTTTCCTTTATAGACTGATCCTTTACCTAGAAGATGGTCATCTATCTAAGAGCCAGTGTGGCTTTAGGAATGGTCAATATGGTGCTTGCTTTCTGATAACTCCAAGTGAAATGCCAGGAGCAGAACAGAAGTCTGTACACAGTGTTTGTCGATCTGGAAGATCAGGGCAAAATTTCTTCACTTGGAAAAGTTCATCAATATTGTATGCTAGTTTCATGACAGATTGCTTGCCTGGGTTCTAGATAATAGAAGATGCTCTCACACTTTACCAGTCACCAATGGAGTGAAATAAGGCTGTGTGCTTGCTTCCATGCTTTTCAGCATGATGTTTTCAGCAATGTTGTTGGATGCCTTCAACAATGTAAAAAACAGCATCAAGGTCTACTGCCATACTGATGGTAACTATTCAACTTTAAAAGGCTACAAACCAAGGCTAAAGGAGAGATAGTTGGTACATGACTTTTTATTTGCAGATGATTGTGCACTAAATGCAGTCTCTGAGGCTGAGATGCAACAGAGTATGGATTGATTCTCTTCCACCTATGCTAATTTTGGATTTATAATTAACATCAAGAAAACAGAGACTTTCTACCAGCTAGCATTGTACCATCCATACGTGGAACCATTGGTTATGGCAAATGGAGAAGTTTTGAATGCCGTAGATAAGTTCACTTACCTTGGCAGTATAATTTCCAGGGATGTACACATAGATATACACATAGATGATGAAGTTGATGTACACATTGCCAGAGCTAGCTCAGTGTTTGAGAGGCTCTGAAAGAATGTGTGGGAGAGAAGAGGTATTAGGCTGCATACCATACTGAAAGTCTACAGAGCTGTTGTGCTGACGTCATTGTTGTATGCCTGCGAAACCTGAACAGTCTACCAGTGCCATGTAAGATAATTGAACTGCTTCCATTTGAATTGTCTCAGGGAGATTCTGAAGATCACCTGGAAAGATAGTTTCAGATACTGAGATCCTTTCTCAAAAACTGCCAAGCATTCAAACTCTACTGCAGAAAGCACAATTTCTATGGATTGGCCACATTGTTCAAATACCAAATGTATGTTTACCTGAAAGACTATTTTATAGAGAAGGCCAATTCTCAAACAGAGGTCAGGAGAAGTGATAGAAGGACACTCTCAAGGTCTCTCTTAAGAATTTTGGAACTGATTGTGAAGTATAGGAGATGCTGGTGCAGGACCGCCCAGCATGGTGTACCTGCATTAAAGGAGTTGTGTTCCATGAGTGAAACAGAATTGTGGTAACTCAAAAGAAATGTGAAATGCACAAATTTAGAGCCATCTCCACTCCAAATGATCATATGTATTATTTGTGCCTGACCTGTGGTACAGCCTTCTGAGATCATACTGCTCTGATCAGCTGCAGTCAGATGCACTGTACCTTTGCCCTGACGTAGAGATGTCATTTTAGTCCTCTTTGAGTACAAAGCACAACAATGAAACAATCTTTTTTCTCTTGATCAAATTAGCTAATTGCTTATTTTTATTTTTAAAAGGTATTTCATTTATTTCAGGATTTTTTTGTTTTTAATTTTATTAATATTTAATTTTTAGATCTGCTTTTGTGCTTGCTTAGAAATTATTTTCTAGTTTGTTATGCATGTTAAATTAATTTGTCTTCTCTTTTGTTAATAAAATTTATACATATACAGTCCTTCTGTTGACTGCTTTCCCACAAATTTTTCTGTTTTTTTTTCCTCATGGTCAAATTTTCTTTATATAACAATTTGTCTCTATCATTTTTTTAATCCACTCATTGTTTAGGATTATGTTATTTAGTCTCCACTTATGTTGGTGTATTTTCTTTATATTTCTGTTGTTAATTTTAATTTATTATGTTCTAGTCAATAAAGTGTATTTAATATTTCTATGTTGCCATGTTATTAATGGTGTACTCTGGCACACAATGTTTATACAATTACTATAATATTCCATATATAATGTATATATAAAATGTATTTTGAGTCCTATTTAATTATTATAGAAGTTTAATGTCTTATATTTTATTAAATAACATTTTAATAAATGAACTTTAATCATAGAATTTTATACAATTATTTTCAGATTTTTAAGTTCTTGTCTATATTTATGTTAGATTTCCTGAAGCCTGAAATAAATTACTTCAAGTCCCCAACAATTACTGTCTAAATCCTAATTTGATTGTCATTACCCTTTTCTACCTATATGGGTAGTAGGTACCTTACCTCATTCTAGTATCCTCAGAGTTCCTATTTATCCTGATAACTGCTATGGATATTCTCATCTCATGCTCAGATTTCACCAGTTTATCTGTCCACTCCTGTATGGCAATGTAGTAGGGAAGTATCATAGCTAAAGCCTGATGCTACTCAGATGGCAGTCTATCTAGAAATCAGGGTCTATTTGCTACAAATATAAGGTGGTTATCAGAAAAGCAGGGGGCCATAGTAGAGCAGCATAGACATACCACCCCAAATTCATCTCTTTTAGGAATTTGAATACTCTCTCCTCCTTGCTGACTCCCTCCCCCGCCTCCATGAGAGACCCAGGTGCAATATGAACTCATCTTTATTGGGTCAAATATATACGACTCTGCATTTTAGTAGAAGGACCATCACTATTTAGTGTTTCTAACTAGTTTAAACAGTTTTGCAAAAATAAGTCTTCTGTGAACTCTGTAAGCCGATTTTGGTTTTCTTTGATCAAGCAGTGTTATGATTTGGCCTCATTGGACAGCCACTGTTTTAGTGACTAATCAGAACTCTGTTTAAACTTGTCTTATAGTTTCCCAAGTTCCCTAGTAATCAAAAGTCATCCACCTTACAACCCTTTATATAGGAAATCTCTTCCCACAGGTAGAAATAGGGTAATTCCTAGATTTTTTTTGACCACTGAGTCAGATTTCCATTTCTTATCCCCATTCCTGTTCATTCTCTTCTTTTTTATCCCTGATCTCAACAGAATTAAACACATTTTGCAGCAAAATCTCTAGTTCAAATATCATGCTTCCTACCTAAAGCCATATCCCTGTTTCCAAAAAACTTGTAGTTCCCAGTACTGCCCACTTGTGCTATTACTAATTCCATTAGTTTCCCTTTGCCTTCACAGTACTGTCTTTAAAAACCAAGAGTTCAAAAATGACCAGATTACATGAGACATTCAGAAAGAAAGATACGGAGTAGACCATTACGTCCTGCAATGAATGAAAGTGATATTGAGTTGAGTTCTGAGGATGAGATTATATTGAAAATCTTTGAGCTTAGTTCAAAGGAAGATAAGGGAGATGGTGTTATTGAAGAAGTAGAGTTTTCTATTTTTAATAATGATGGACCTAAAAATGGGGCAGAGAAAAATGCAAAAATTCTGAAGAAGAGTGTCTATATGGAGTCCCCCTAAATATTAGAGATAAGTTTCAAGAGTTACATAAAAGGCATTTTGAACTGAAAGTCTTAACAATTTTTACAAGTAAGGGGAGAAAAAGGAACATCCCAGAAAAGATAAACTGAAGAATAAAGAAGAATCTGACAGTCAATAATCTTCAAATGAAGCCCAGTGGAAAGACCTTACTCAGTATTTTGGAATAAATGAGAAGTTTGAACCCTTCATAAGTAACAGAGTTCTTCTGAAGTCAGGCCTTGAAGTGTACATCAACAAATCTGTGGCTGAAGGGGATATTGAGAAGGCTGAAGAACTAAGTAGTAGGTTAGCTATTCAGGAGCTTGGGGTAAAAATTGTTGAAGCTGTTACTTGCTGCAAATTCATAAAAGCTAAAAAAAGATGCTAAAACTTAACAGGAGGCTTGAGAAAAGATAAAACTTTCATGAGGTTTTGAAACAGAGATGAAAATCAAAAGCAACATGAAATATGTGCAACTAGGCCTTCATCCTTGAAAAGCAAAAACATTTGGTATCATATTGCTTAAAGGCAGCCAGCTAAATTTGATACCAATTAGGGAAAGTAAGCATCAATTAATCAGTTCTCCATATTTTTTCAACCTTTTAAAGGTTTATACTATTTTGTTAAAATTAGGTTTAAGAAATGTAAGAGTACATATAGTTAAAAAAATGTAAGGGATGTAATGTGTTATATGCATCAGTACTTAAAGTATTAATGAAGTCATTGATATGGATAGACTGACAATTCGTTCACACTGACACCCCTCATTGGGTCATAGTAAATAATATTTTTTAATTGCTGTGGTCAAAATAATTTTGTTATCTGATGTCTTCATTCTAGTAATGAGCGTTTCAAAGCACAATTAGTCTGGTGGTCAGAATAGCTATACTCTGTCAAGAAGCCTTCTCCAAACTCATTGGCATAGCCTTGTAGGACTTAGGATCACTTGTGCTGATAAGGTATCAGTTGGACTTTATTGAAGAAATATATTTATACACAGCATAAATTAGTTGCTTTTCCACTACTTTATGAATAAGTAATTTATATCCATGTAACATATATTTAATGGTCATAAACTATCCTACTAGATTTTCTTTTTTAAAAATAATTGTATTTATTTGGTAGTAGGTGTACCTAAGAAAAAATAACCTTTAGCCAAGAACCTCTTAATTCTAATCCAAGTATATTTTATCTAGATATTCTTTTACTAGAAAATTGGGGGTTTTTTTGTGTGTGTGTTTTGTGCTTTTTTTTTTTCCACAGCTGCCTGGTAAATTCAATGAATAGCTCTAAGTAGCTATGAGAATGGAAAATGTCCTACAGTTTACTTTGGTATAAATTCTGTTTGAGAGTAGACATACATTACCCACATCTCATTCTCTCTTTTATCTCTGTTATTCTTTGAATATTGATGTTCTTCTTAGTATGTGAATCATGAAGTTTGGATCTTGATATTAAATAGATAACCATTTTGACATTATCTGACATACACACACACACATGCTTAATTATTTTGGAGAGTGGGTACCTTGGAAGATAATCTTACCTGTCATGACAGAATCTATGAAAATATGCTAACGTTGCAGAATTCTAAAGTGAACTTCAAAAGATCTTGTAGAGAAGTCCATAAGCCACTGCACAGACAGGTGTTTATTCTTTGCATCAAATTCTCCAAAGGAAAAGATCATATCACTGTGTTGGTCTCAATTCTCAGAGGTAGAGAAGAGCTTATTATCATTGTCATCAGCTAACGATGTCTTATGAGGCCAAATAATCCTGATTCCTTTGAATGATTTCCAGCTATCTAATTTAAACCATCTCAGGGTTATGTACTGTTCACACTATGAAAAATCAAACAGATTCTTTACATGAATATGAATATGGATTGAAAACTGAGCATACATGAAATATTCAAAGACATGGTATGCAGATATGCCTTTAAGAAAACCCAATACATTAAAATATGGGTTTTTAGAAGGTAAGTTATAACACATAACTTAAAAGATTTTTTTAATCATAGATTATTAGAACTGAAGATTTTTATGGCTGCAGAAACTAAGATTCAGAGACACGAAATGACTTGGCCAAAGCCACAGAGTAAGTCTAAATAGCAGAACCAGGATTATAACCGAGGTTTTACTAACTGCCAATCCAACATTCTTTAGACTGCCCAATAATCTCTAATCAATGTAATTTGGCTTTTACATAAGTGTTCTGGAAAAGTTGTACAGTGAAATATACCTGTACTATCCAGAGCGTTAAGTAGGTTTACATTTATGTTTGGGGGAAAGGGAATTGTCCATTGCCATTTGAGATCATAGAAATCATTTTCTTACTTCCATTTAAGGAATGATGATTCATTAAGGAAATGAACCTTCAGGAGGTCTTTTACTCATTTTTACAATTCTTCTTACGTGAATAAGAATCTGAATTGAACATCTTGTTTTTCAATTTCTATTTTTCTCTTTATATGTGACACATCATTGAGAGTACAATTACATGCCATTTATAAAATCCTGTTACATGCAAAGTCATTCTAAATGTATAATAAAGAAAATGACACATTGTAATGCTCACCATTGTATAGACCTATTCTGTAAGGAAATATCTAAAATTTTGTTCAAAATAATTCTATAGTAGCAGTTATTATTTCTCTAATTTATCAGATACATCATTGAAAAATACAATTTTATGGAAAAAATAAAAATCAAGTGTTCTTTCTCTAGTTGCTGAATGGTGTGAACATTTCGTTTTTATTTTACTTATGTTAGTGATATGTCTTTTCTTGAATTGATAATAACAGCCAGGGAATGCTGACACCAATGGTAATTTTATCCTGGGTCAAATTCCTAACCATTCAAAGGGTTAATCCCATCTGATCAATGGGAACACCCTCCCAGTACCACTGAGAAGACTCACAATAAGTGGCCAGATGCAAGGCAGTCACAGACTGTTAGTTATCCATTTCCATCCATCTGATTTCCTTAGGGAGACTACCATTCCTTTACTTTACCTCCTCTCACTTAAACCAAAATGTTAGCCACAAAGTTATTCTGATTCCCCCTCACCTCCACCCACCAAAAGGGAAAAAAAAAACAACTCAACTCGGTGGTAGTTGAGATGAATTGGAATAAGGAGAGACTTCAGGTAGGGAGATCAATTAGAAGACTACTGAAATTGTTCAGGTAAGAGGTGACTGAGTCCTGAACCAGGGTTGTGTCTGTAGAAGTGAAGGAATAAGACATCTTTCCTTCCTAGGGGCCTTTGTTTGCAATTTAGCTATCTTCTCTTCCCTTTATCCTTGTACTGAGAAAGGCTGGCTCTAAGCACAGGAAAAGTGGGTAGTGGCCTGCAGTTAGATCTCAGATAAGCTCAAAAACATCTGATTTCTGGCCTTCTATAGTATCATATATTCTGGCTATTGATCCTGAAATTCCCAAGATTGAAGTTGTTCCTCTGGTTTATACAAGAAAAGTACTGCTATTGGTTCCTGAAATCCACTGTTAAAATGAATTTATAATTCCTAGGATCGGAGGGGAGGCCTTCTATGTTTTATAATATTAGTTTGTAATATGTACTTATATAATTATATATTAATATATAGATATAATATATAATAATAATAGTTTTATAATATGTGTTTGTAATATTAGTTTGACACATTGGAAGGCACTAAGAATCTAACCCTGAGTGGATTAAATATAGGTAGGTAGCATTCCATGAGTAGGGATTTAAGTGTTTCTAGCAAATAAATTGGATAGCCTTAAATAACACTATGGGAAATTAGTACTAATTGAGGAGCACAGATCTGGGCAGACGAGGAGACAATTTGAGGTCATCGGGCCTGAAAAGACAGGACTCAAGAAATGGAGTGGGGAAGGGAAGCTTCTGAGAGGGAAGGCTCGCCACAGCCAATTTCCACTACTGCCTCATTTTACACAGGGGCCAGTATTCTAACTTCTCTGGTCAATGCAAACTTAAACTATTCTCCACAAGCCTTTATCATTCCACTCTAGAAACTATTCTGAGTTAATTTTCTCCAGCTGATTTGGATATTTAAATAGTTTGAATTTTGAAAACCTGTCTTCTCAACTTGTGTGTGCAGAAATCAGAAACTGCAATCAAGTTACAGTTATCACATCAGTTAGAGTTACTTAAATGGGAAATTGTGAATTAATAAGTGAGCCTTGGACATAGCACAGAGGTTTATCATCATTAAAATGCATTCAAGATTACATAAATTTACCAAAATAATAATAAAAGATTTTATACTAGAGCCTAGGGAATTTCTTAAGAGAATTTACAAAATAATTGGTACATTTTTTTTCTTGCATTGACAGTATATCCTTAAAAATGAAAAGAAAATAAAGATGAATTAAATAGTTATGGATGGTTTTTCTCTCACTAGAGGAGAAAAACAACCTCTCCAACAATAGGCATAGTTCTAGTTGGAGTTTAGTACTGTAGGATTAAAGTAGTTAATGAGTAAGCTGCCAGTTTTGACACCCATCAAAACACAGGCTTCCAGACTCACTTTCTATACCAACTTTTGAAGAGTAGCTTGTAGATACATAACAATGACTACCTATACAAGTTGGGTAAAGGGTGTGTGTGTGTGTGTGTGTGTGTGTGTGTGTGTGTGTGTGTGTGTATCTTAAAAGGGAGAGGAAAAGCTATTGCCAAAGGTAAGAGCTTGGAACAAATAATTACAGAGGGCCCTATTTCCTGTCCTCAATCTAGTCTCCCTTCTCATCTAAGCTACAATTCACACAAAACAAACACCAATTGAAAGTGACCCTGGTAGGGAAGATGAGGATATATATGAATCAGCTGGGGACTGAAGCCAAGATCACTCAATTTCATGGGTTTTCACCTAAAAATTAAACCATAGAACTTGAAGCAATTTGCATACAGAAAAATAATTGGGATATTTTAATCCCATTTAACGCCACTCCAAGAATTGCGTTGCAAGACAAAGAAGCAGATGTCAAGTGAACTAGCCAGGCAGAGATGAAAGCACTCAGGGGATACTTTTGAAATGATGGGTAATAGCATGTTCATTTTGTCCAAAGGCACAAACACTAATTTTGTCAAACAAATCAAAATGTAGTACTTGTTTTCTTCTTAACTGAAAACACAACAGCTGCTGCTACCTCTGAAGTGGGAGAATGAATGTTGTCTTTGAGCTGAAGAATTGTTTAAGTAAGAAGCTAAAAATAACGGGGAAAATAAAATTATTATGCTATAATCCACATGAGATTGTTGACATCAGGAAGATGGAATTTTGGTTTCTTTGGATAGTGTCTGAATAAGCAGTTAAAATATTTTAAGGCCCTAGTCTTATTTGAATATTTTTTTCTTCTTTTCTAAAAAATGCAGATTCAAAACTATAAAATGCCTATAAAAAGTTAGGCATGCTTAATATGGATATTCTTTACTGATTAAAACCTAGAGAGTTTAATGTTTCACAAACCAGGCTATGTTTTATCTTGTACCTATTATTGCTGATTCTCTGTCAAATAGTTAATTCTCTTTATATATAAAGACTTTGAAAATTATAAAATTCTTTTGGAAAGAGAAAAAATGTGCAATAAAAGGTTGAATGTAATTTCTTGAATAATTAATAAGCAAATATTTTGTTGTTCAGTTGTTTCAGTTGTGTCTGACTCTTTGTGACTGCATTTTTTTTTGGCAAAGATGCTGGAGTGGTTTGCCATTTCCTTCTCCAGCTCATTTTGCAGATGAGGAGACTGAGGTAAACAGGGTTAAGAGACTTGCCCAGGGTCACACAGCTTGTAAGTGTCTGAGGCCAGATCTGAACTCAGGAAGATGAGTCTTCCTGATTCCAGGTCCTGGATTCTATCCACTATGCCATCTAACTGCCCCAATAAGCAGATATATAAACCATTTAACTTTATTTACTTTAGATTAATACTCGACTGAAGACAAATAAGCTACAAATTTGTTCTTTTAACACAAGTATAACTAAATGCAAAGGTGTTTCAAATACAAAGTTTAGCGATTGCTAGCAAGCTGTGCTCAATTCTCTTAATAAAATGGCCTCTCTTCCTTCACTTCTCCCCTTCCAAGAAAAGAAATGATTGTGCACTGGGTGATGGTAACATGAGATCTTGACTTTTGTCCAAGAAAATACGCCTCCCAAAAAGACTGCCCCAGAGCCAACATCTTTCAGTTATTAAAAAAAAAAAACCTACTCTTCATATCTTCAGCCAGGTTTCTTCAATAACACTAAGGCAATTCTATCATTAGGCATATTGGTATAAAAATTAAATCTATGTCTTTCTGCCCATCCAGTCCATCTAGTCATTTGCCTAAAACCTCATACCTTTCTTTGATTTCTCTCTTGAGCTTATGCCAATGGCTGATTGGTGATTTATCCTCAAGTCCATAATATATAGATTAAAATTGTCAAAAAAATAGGGCATATATGCTTCCAAAGTTTAGCAATATCAAATTTGTTCACTCCAGAGTCTTGCTAATACCGAGAATATCACAGATGGCAAATTTCCACTGATAAAGTCCTAAGGTTTAAAACTGCATATGACATATTTGCCATTGAAATAGTCATGAATGTAAAGAGATACTTCAGTCCTCAAACAATGTTTTTAAGCATTTGCAGCTGGCTTTTCATCCAATTAGGCAAATATTGATTTCATGCTTGTCAGTACTTAGGCAACAATAAATGTTAATGATTTAACAATAATAACAATAATTTAACAAAATAACAACAAATAAAAATAATTCCAGGGCTATACAAAAAAAAAGACTTCATCTTGTACTTCTGTAAAATTTTCTTGGTTTTCCACTCAGTGGGTCCAGTGAAAGTCTTCTGGCACATAGTAGTGGATAAGGACCATAGTTTAACAGTGAAGGCTGCAGAATCACTCATCAAGATATCAAGCGTCATGAAAAGCACTGCACCAGCATGTCCTCCACAGTGCTAGACTGGTTACCTGTCCTTTGAGTGGAAGTTGGTTCACAATGGTTGGGGGAGTCTGGCCCTTTCTCCACTGGTGTTGCTTCTCTAAGTGATGGCTTCAAGAGCTGAGCTGAAAGTGAGAATGGTGGTCTGGGATGTGCTGCCATTCCCAGGGCTCATTTGCTTATGGTTGGCAGTTGGTCAGAAGTTGTTACTGGTGATAATGAGGAAGACCACCTTCCTCCACACCTTTTGTCTCCACAATGATTTTCCCCATTTATGAAGACTGCTGGGCTGGGCCAAAAGCTGGTCTGGTGATTTGAGGACAAAATTAGCTGCTTAGAGTACTTTTTTTTTTCCCCTTCCTGAAGCAGACCTCAGGCCAGCTTGTGCAATTATAGGTAGTAATGTAGGTTGTATTAATGCTTTGGTTATTTTGAGGCTTCTATTTGTCATCTAGGGAGTTTCTGACCATGTCTTGCCAAGTATTTGATAGATGCTAATTTTTTCTAGCCTGAGGTAATGTGTTTTACTGTTCTGTTTCATTGCATAATATTCGTTGATCAGTAAGTATGAGCTCCAAAATAATAATCCATGATTTTTGGTGACAATGACCAGGTCCTGAATTACCATCATAAATCTTTCCATTTTTATAAAGAAATCCATATGACTCAACAATTTGTTTTATGCTTGTTTGTCGATATATAATTAGGTGAGTTCATGTGGATGCCATTAGTGGAAAACTTTTTGTTTCTACTCTTGGACCTTTAGTTGTTTCATGAGCTCCATGTGGGAATAAACCACTTTTGATTTCATTTGAAAAAGCCAACAATGTCTACTTATGGTCAGCCTTTATTGTTTCTTGGTGAAATGATGACTACTTTGGGCAGCTTGCTCAATAATTAATGAATCAATAATAATTTGTTTTTGTTAATAAATTGTGTGTGTATGTGTGTGTGTGTGTGTGTGTGTGTGTGTGTGTAGGAGGAGGAGGAAATTTGGTTCCCACACCCTCACCTAAAATTGTTAATGTAGTCACAGGATATAATTATTGATGATGAAGTGATAATATGGTAACAAGGTATTAACATCTAGTGTTCCCTTGATGCAATTCAAGGTACCTTGGCTGGACAGCTAAAGAAGTTAGTGTCTAGCCTAGCAGCTTTATATTCCTTAGCCCTGGAGTCAACTGGGCAATTCAGCAATTGGGATAATTTGAAGAGGGAGCCAATTGTCATGGAGTAATGCAACACTTCATTTCCTAACGGTGTGTAGGAGAGGATTTTTTTCTCTTCACCCTCTTTCTGGAATATCACCTATGGCATCTTGTAATAGAAATACTTCTCCAAATGGAGACATTCCATCCAGCAGTTCAAGAGTTGTCTTTGAGGCACAGTTGACAGGACAGAGATATGACCTCCAGACAGATAGATATAGACAGGCAATCACTCAAGGTCAGAAGTGGCTTCTTGCAGCTTAAGTCCTGGTAGCAGAGAAGAGAGCCAATCGTGAACTCAAAAGAGCTCTAATCACAGAAATTGAGAGTAGTACTGCCAAGATTAGCAGACCCTGGAAGACCAGCTGAGCAGAAGTGATCAACAGAGATTCTGTGCTCATGGTGAATTTTGTGTGAAAACTGCAATAAAGAAATGTTGCTACTGAAGCTAAATTTCAATTAGAGGTTAGAGAAAATAAAGATGTAAATTTGCTCCCCATCCAAGGTCATTGGATCTTGAAAAATCTATCCATGGTTCTTTTGGGGATCTGTGGACTTTTGGTTAAGATCCCTTGCCCTAGAATCTGTGTAAGTAGCAGCTGCTCTGTTGGGATCCAACCCTTTGAGTTCAAGTTCAGGAGTAAACACAGGGAAGGCAACACACACACATATACATACATACATGCATACATACATGCATATAAATATATGCACATGCACATATATGTATTTATTTAGTACTACAAGTTATAATGCTTTGTATAAAGTACATATACATGCAAATGACTTATTTTTGCGGAGTGACTGATGTTCTCATCTTTTGGTAGTTCATATGTATCACCTTCTAGCAAGAAAGATAGGGTCAGGTTTGTAATTAAGAGGAATCTGGTGAATTACTTTTCTAGTAATTCATGTGTTACCATGAAGCATTGAAGCCAATAATTATGGATCTTGTTCTACTTTGATGACTTCCAGTTTTACAAAGAAGTAGTCACAGTCTTTGATATAAAAGTTATATTATTCATTATAGTAATGGTGCACGAGCTTTCTATTTCAGTTTTGATCCAACTTGAATTTTTATCATACTAAAAGTCTTGTAACTACATAACAGTGTTACAATTATTAGCTCATTTTTAATTGGAGTGGAATATAATGACCCATAAGTTCCTGGTGGTTCCCTCTTTTCCATCTTTTGGGAGTTCATTTTAGACAAAACATTTAGAAAAAAAATTTAAAATATTTAGACAAAACTCAATTACAAGCATGCCAAGTCCCTAGTTAGGAAAAATCATAACATCTGGGCAGAAGTTGGGCAGGCTCTCTGATTGACTTTAGATTTTTATCTATTTCTAATTAACACTTAGCTTCTTCACGGATAAGGTAAAATTTGGTTTATTGGAAGGGAAGGGTTTGTGAACAATAACCAATACAACCATTGCTTCTGGAAAGGGCATATCAATGGAGTCCCCTATGGCTCCACTCATTGTCCCTACAACTTTCTAAACCTAAACACTTTTTATGACAGCTATATATCTGTTGTCTCCCCCACTAGAATTTAAGCTTCTGGAAGGCATGCCATTTTATTTGTATTCCCAGTGCTTAGAACAGTGTTTGGTACATAGTTAAGTCCTCAGTGTTTTTCATTCATTTTGTTTAATCCATCCATCCATCCAAAATCAATATTACTCTTGGCTGCTATGCCTTTCCAATTGGTTTGGAAATAATGCGAATATGACAGCTTCTTTTTCTGGCTTTTTTGTTTTGATGACCTCATTATTTAAGCATTCATATATAAGAAAATGAGGGCAGCTAGGTAGTTCAGTAGATAGAGTCAAGAAGACCTGAATTCAAATCTGACTTCAGACACTTACTAGCTGTGTGACCCTGGGAAAATCATTTAGCCCTGTTTGCCTCAGTTTCCTCATTTGTAAAATGATCTGGAGAAAGAAATGGCAAACCCCTCCAGTATCTTTCCCAAGAAAACCCCAAATGGGATTACAAAGAGTTGGGTACATCTGAAACAACTGAAAAACAATAACATATAGGAAAATCATTGGGGGAGGGTGAGAAAGAAAAAATATAACAAGTGCACAGCAGAGAATAAAAGAAAATATAGAAGGAAGACTAGAAAGAAGAGTAGCTTTAAAAACAATGACTAGTACTTATTACATAGTTTTTTTAAAGAAAAAGTATAAATTCAAAGTTTTATAGTTAATCTTCTTTATAGATTGTGCTGTGAACATGGAGATGTTCTCTTTTTTTGTCTTCATATATTTAAGTTCAAAATTATTAAAAAAAGAAAAAAAGAAAACCATTGGTAGTTAAGTAGAGGATAGTTTGGAGTAGGATGAGACTTGAGGCAAGGGCCTAAACTAGGATAGAGGCTATGTAAGTATAGAGTAGGGAAAAGATACAAGTAATGTTATGGAGATAGAAATAACAAGATTTGGCAATTGATTGGATATGTGAAGTTAGTGGAAATGAGGAGTTGAGAGTGACACCAAGGTTGTGAACTGAGGTGACTGAAATTTGTATAGGGTGCCTCTCCCCCCCCATGGAAAAAAAACAAGGGTGAGTTTGGAGGGGAAGATAATTCAATGAGATCTACAAGTCAGCTCCCAACCATCCATGCCTGTTAATCCTGTATTCACAATCCCATAAAAGTGTGTGTGGGGTGAAATCAGAGTTCTTGCTGATTACCACTCCAAAGAAAGCAAACCATCTGATTCCAGAGACATCTGCCACAGCCATGAAATGATTTTGTGGCAGGTGGTGGGGTTGGGGGGGGAATGAAATTTCTCATTTGTTGATGTGGGTTCTGATTTGTGGTCAAATTATAATCACTTTTAGTTGCCAAGGTCTGATGGAAAAGAGGGAGTATAATGCTACATACCAATGGAAAACTAGTGGTGGTAAGGTAGAGGGAGCTAGCACTGTTTATAATGGATGAAGGCAGTGGGTTGGTGGAGAAGGGTAGGTGGAAAGATTGTGTTGGAGACAAACTCAGCAATGGACTATCTCAGAGAGGATAGGATGATTTTAGGGTCCTGCTCTAGCCATTATGCCTTGAACATAGCAAGTCTAGAGTTCAATAAAACGAATCCAGTTGAACCTCTGATCCCATTTAAGGATAAGCTAAATCATTTATTGTTGGCACTAGGCAAATTTACTGGAAAAGATATGTTGGCTTGTAAAAAATAAATCATTGAGTTTCATGTGCTTTATCAGAATGTTAACCATAAATAGAAGGAAAAAAACAATTACCAACTTTTTCAGAATTCAAATAATCAAAAAAATTAAATATCTTTATGGAATTTAGATTATCATCTATTACTAGATATTAGTGAACATTGTCCCTAATTCAATCTGATAAAAATTAGATCTTGGAGATCTCTAATATTTGTGAAATTTTATGAGGTGCTCTCCAGAGAGGCCCCAGATTAAGGCTGTTAAAAGGAGTAAAATGGGCATGAGTATACATTCTGGCTTGAGGGAAAATTATTGAGAAAATTAAACTACATTTATCCCTTCCACATCATGACTTTCTTCATCATGGTTTTGATATATCATGGGTCAGCATAAGAAATAAAATGTGAATTTGAGGGAAGTTTAGTGGAAGCCATGGATAACACAAGAAGGCTGGTAGATGACACAGAAAAAGTTTAGAAATTCCAAATATATAAAATATATGTATCGTATTGTACAATATCAACATATATTATTTTTTAATACCATAATAGTTTAGAGTTTTTCTCTGGTATGAAGGGAGGGTCAAAAATTATGTGGATTTTCCACATCACAGGGGCACCAGGCCCCTAAACCTGTGATGTGAAAGAGATAAATATATTCCTTATTTTGTGTGTTCAGAGGAACAGATATTTTGGAGTAGGGAGAAAACATTAGAGTATGGATAACTGGACTTTGCTCTAAATACCATGAGCCTTTCTATCCCTCCTTAATAAAGCAATTTAAGAAGAGCTGGTGATGGAAAAATTAGCAGAACTGATGACAACAGTTTACCAGCAGAGTATTAGACAATCTATGCCTCCAAATGGATCTCCTGGGAAGGAACCTCATGTTGTGTGGCTTGGGGCCATTCAAAGCTTCCATATCCTCAGTTCCTCGAAGAGTCATGTAGACTGGGTTGAGGAGGCAACTTTATGTTCCTTAATAGGATAAGATCCCCTCAATTTCCTTAATTAAATACTGTCTCCTTCATTGTCAGAGCTTAGAATGCAGGATAGAAGGTATCACTTCACCTAAGTGAGGAACTTGCTTGGATTCTGGCAAGGGGATTCTTGCCATGTGACCTGACTTAAACTATAGTTAATTGTAAGACCAGGATCTTCTAGAGTTTTCTTTACCTTTATCTCTTAATTTCAGCTAGCCATGAAAACAAGAGTTTCTTGGTTCTACACCTTTTCTTCTCTCTTAGGTTGACTAGGGAATCAGAGCTCCCTCTCTGTCCTCCCTCTTTTATCTTCTGCAAGATACAGCAGTAGAGAGCATGGTAGCTCCCTGTCTTTTATGATGGAGAGAAGACTGCTTTTCTAGTGCATGGAAAAAACTCTGTCTATTAAACAATAGAAAGTCCATGTGACCTTGTTTCAAGGCAAGCTCTTTTTAGCCTAGGTCAAGTATGTATCACTGATTCATTGTCATTTTTCCAGGAATAATTATGTGTTTTACATTTTTGGGAATCTAAGGAGTCTATTTTATTTTATAGGACGTGTTTGATAGGTTTAAATGCTTGTACTGAGATAGAAATATTCTTTAATATTCGATATGTCTGATAATTCACAATCTATGTTGAATCTATTTGGTGATTATTGAGATAATAATTTCCCCTCTAACTCATGTGCATCATGATTTCCATTAAATAAATCTTTCCTAAGGAAGATTGTCTTCTATTTTAGAGAAGATGCAAATCCACAGAGTGCTTTGAATCAAGGGTACTTTGTCTGAGAGAACTCAAAGGCAAATTGTGGAGTTGGTTCTAGATACATATAAAAGCAAATATTATTGGTAAAAATCTTAAGTGAATAGAAATATTCAGACATCTTCTTATCCTCCAAAATGAACTACCTTTCTGTTCCTCTCTTTTTAATTTCATGCTTACTTCCTTCTCCTACTCTGTCATTTGACTCAGAATTTGCATTTGAGGGATGCACTGAATTTTAGAAATGCATAGAGCCTTCACCAAGGACTCAACAGAAGTAAAGGTTTTTGTTGTTATTGTTTAGTCATTTCAGCTGTGTCCAATTTTCATGACCCCATTTGGGGTTTTCTGGGCAAAGATACTGGAGTGGTTTGCCATTTCCTTATCCAGCTCATTTTACAGATGAGGCAAACAGGGTTAAATGACTTGCTTAGGGTCATACAGCTAGTAAGTGTCTGACACCAGATTTGAACTCACAAAGACGAGTTTTCCTAACTCTAAGTCCTGTGCCCTATCCACTGTATTATCTAGCTATCTCAATTAGAGGCTTAACCTACTAAAATCAGTAATGCATACTATAGCAAAGTTTGTACCACTTCAGGATCTCCCCTCTTCCCTCTGTACTTATGAATGGGTTACCAAATTGCTTCATAACGGATCTTGAGGACTTTCCATATCTTTTAGGAGGAAATTGCCTATACATTGGTTTAAGAAATAAGCAACCTCATGAAAACCTGGTTTCCCTTGATTTGGATATGAAGGAGCATTTTTCTGTTTTTAGTCATGTTGATGAAAAGGAGACAGTTCATCCTCATGATTAATAACAAAATAGCCCAGAATAAACAGGCAAAAAAAATTACTGCTGTTTCCCATGCCTGAAATACTTTTCCTTCTCATCTCCCCATCCCAACCTGGTTTCCTTCAAATTTCTGCTAAATTCTCACCTTCTACAAGAATCCTTTCCCAATCCCCCTTCATATCTCTGGCTCTTCTTTGCTATTATATCCAATGTATCCTGTATATATCTTGTTTGTGCTAAGTTGTTTTCATGTTCTCTCCTATTAGACTATAAGTGCCTTGAGAGCAAGGACTATCTTTTGCCTTGCTTTGTACCTCCAGAGCATATCATAGTGCCTGGCACATATTAGGCATCCTTAACTAACATATAACTTTTATTTTCTATTTTTTTCTAAAAAATAAAACGTAATATTGATTTTTTAAAGCTAAAACACATTGCCTTCCTCTCCCCTCTTCAAATCATAAAATCATAGTGTAATCTTTTGTTCTTATTGGAACAAGAGCTAAAAAGAATATCACAAAAATCATTAACCAGAGCAAAGAAAAAACTACTGTCTGGAAAGGCCAAAGAAGAGATGGTTTTCTCCCTTACTCATGTCTAACCCTTTTTTCCTTTCAGGGATGAAATAATTCCACATCCCCTTAGAGCAAGCTTTAACTTTGCTTATTCCCCTCCCTTTCCACCTTTTAAATATAAAACCAATCTTACCATTTTCCTGTTATAACACATATCCTGTTGGGTTATGGAAGTGTTATCATGGTGTTAGAGCAGCAATAATGCAACACTCAGTTGGCCTGATTGTCTGTCTTATCAGTTTTCCCAGCAGGATGATGGTGGGGTTACATTTCTATGCAACCCATGGAGAAATAAAATACAGAATGACTGGACCAGGATTAGAAATGGAAATGGCTTGATTTGGTGGCTAGAGACCATTTAGATAAGGTGGTCAAATTTCAGCCTTTTTCATGCACATCTCACTGCTGCAAGCTGTGAAATCACCTGCACATTCTCATCCTCTAGCTGCCTGCTTCTGTCTAAGTGGTTGAGTTAATTTATCATCTCTGTGTCACATGAGCTCATTCTTGGCATAGTGTCAAGAGATCTCATTATTTTTTGATGCCTGTGATGGATTAAAGATGAGAATATTGCTGGCCAAGGGGTTAGCTAACTCTGCCTGTCATATTTGTCAACCACAACCAGCTCTGCTGAAGGGTTAGGAGGGCATTTGGGATAGAGGACCATCAAGAAACTGTGCTATTACTTACATTCAGTTTTGCATTGAGAAAATATAAGGTATAACAAGTGCGTGAGTTACCTCCAGAGATAATTTCTTTGTTATATACCCAAAAAGGAAAACCCAGAATAGCTACATCTTGGAATTTCTCACTCTGCTATTGTCTTTGGGTAAAAAAGTGCTGTTTGGGCGCAGTCAACTTTGAGAGTGCTTACAGCCAAGGACACACTCTGATCAATCAACTGTAGACTTACATGAGGAATGAGTTACACTGTAAGTGGATGATTTCTGACCTCTGAGTAAACAAGGAAAGGTTGCATGTTCTTTAAACCTAAACCAGAGGGGCTGTAACAGGAGGCCACTACATTCAACCTACCATCCTACTTTGCCTGTCCCACCCCTCTTACCCACAACATATAACAATGTATAAGAATTCTCATTTGGTTGGGGTAAAAGGTAGATTTTTAGAAAGAAGACTCTCTATATTCTGTTAAATATGTTATTCTGAGTTAGGCCTAACTGAGGCTGGTCCAGTGATTCAGCTTCAGGATTAAATTACAAGGAAAATTCTTGTGGGCTGTGATATGTGATAAAACATCTTTATTTAGAATGAATAAAAATTATATAATTTCTGAAGTTAAAAAGACAACCAACTCAGATAAAATGTATCTGCCCTTCATCTCAATATTCACTATGGCATGGTACTATCAGAAAAGCATCCCCATTGAACAGTAGGAATTCTGCTAAAATCTTTGATTCTCACTCCTTATAGGTTAGGCCTTTTACGGCTCAGATGGTGAGAAAGTCAGACCAGTCATTGTATTTATATACAAAGTTGAAAGTTCTCTTTGTTTCTCCAGTACTATGGAGTTTGAGCCTGGGAAGGCTCTTTGACCCTTCTATTCCTGAGTTCCATCTCTCTCTGGGGGATAATGCCAACACACCATCTAACCCTTATTTCCCTTCAGGGATGAAATAATTCCACATCCCACATAAGGTTAAAGCAAGCTTTAACCTTAGTTTATTCCCTTCCCCTCCCCTTTCCCCCCTTTAAATACAAAGCCAATCTTCCCATTTTCCTGTTGGGAACACATATCCTGTTGGGTTATGGAAATGTTATGGTGTTAGAGCAGCAATAATGTAACACTCAGTTGGCCTGATTGTTTGTGTTATCAGTTTACCAGGACATAGGACCTTGTAGGTCCTTGGGTGAGGCCTTTTGACTGAGTCTAAGTTTTACAGAACAAATCTTTTCATTAAGGGGACTTGTTCTGTGCAGTTTAGATTCAGTCAAAGGGCTACACTGGAGGACCTAGTGGGCCATATGTGGCCTCGAGGCTGCAGGTTCCCCACGCCTGATCCAGGGTGTCTAAATTATCATGGATTTTAAAATCAAAGCAGCTCTTAGTCTCTACCACCTGGAAAAATCTCACTTTGTTCTTGGATTTACCACATGCCCTGTGCCCTAATTGTGTGACCTTGGTATAATGGAGTTATCTTCATGGAAACAAACATGGTTAATTGAACATAATTGGTTAGTTTTACTCTTGGCATAGAATTGATAATTAGATAGCACAATATAGCAATGAAAAATTAATATTAAACATCTACCAAGTATCTATCCATCTGATTCTTTCCTGGACCCCAGCCAGTACAGAAATTGTCTTGAACACAATATTTCTAGGAAATATCCAGCTATGTCTTTTTTGAGTCTACTTTGTCATACTTTAGAGTGGGCAAAGGAATATGGACAATACAACACAGTTCAAAAACTTTGTATACACAAGACCAATACTAATATAAGGACTCAGGAACCCCATAGGAATGCTGGACCTGGGATCTGTTCTATTACCTTTGAACTGGCAGCTAAGGAGAAGGGGTAAGGGTCAGAGAAGAGATGCCACATAGATATGGCAGAGGGTCATGTTGGTGTGAAGGGAAATGATGGCCTAGTACAGGGTATGATAGTGAGACTAGAACTTCATTGCTGACCAGGTAAAAGTTAGGAGGAGTGGAAATGGTGACCTGTGAATCCTGAATAAGTGAAAGATTTCAGCCTGATTAACATCTTTTGTTCTTTATTCCTCCTCTGTCTAGTCAGGGAGAATATATTTCTCCCACTGCCAGTCAATATGCCCTGACTTTCTGCTTTTTCCCCCTGCATCCTCAGTGACTATGAGATATAGCAGCCAACAGATAAGGGAGTCTTGGTTTCTCTCTTTCCCTTTCTTGCCTATATAATCTAACATGCTTATGTAGGAGGTGTGCATTATTCCCACTCTCTATGGCCTGGCCTGCTATATTTTCCCCCTCATGATGCTAGGGTACCCTGAGATAATGGTGTATCATTTGTTTTCTCCATTCAGCCCAAGCTCCCACCAGTTGTGATTTCTCCTATTTTTGATGGGCCAGTGATTAGGGTGTCAACTCCATTTAATGACTTAACACTGAGGAGATTTCATAAGGAGATATTTACTTCAAAAATATAACAAGAACAAACATAAACATACACATATTTCCCCTCCTCTCCATGTAGATAGGGTATACTCTTTCCCATACCACCTCAATCTATAGGGAAATAGGCTCAACACCTGTCACAATGCCAAACTATAAGACATTAGTCTCATCAAATATATATCCAAAGGAAGCAGGGCCAAGATGGGGAAGTATAGGCAGCAACCCAGCTGAACTCTACCAAAATTCCCCCTTCCAAAAAACTTAAGCTCCTCAAATCAAATTTTGGAGTAGCAGAACCAACAAAAGTTCAGAGTAAGACATTATTCCCAGTGTAAGATAACTTAAGAGGTCTGTGAGACCTACATCGGGGCAGTCCCAGACCATCCACAGAGCATCACCACCAGCGATTTTTGGAGGCAGCAGCCACAACAGCAGCAATAACAGCAGTATTAGGAGATCTCGTTCCAGAGACAGAAAAGGGGTAGGACAACTGGTCAGAAAGGGATTACAGGCAACCTTTTGCTGGCATTGAGTACACCTTATGCTGTTTGGCAACTCTATTGCCCATAAGCAGTTCTGGGTCACAGTTCCAGGGAAGAGAGGAGTGCCTGTGGTTGGTTACAAGGGAATAGGGGAGCTGGTCACAGTACCAGGGTGGAGAGGAGTGGAAGTGGCTGCAGGGGAGCAGGGTCCCTTCCTGGGCAAAGACCAGAGTGCAGATCAGGAGAGTAGTGATAATATCTTCCTCTGGATCATGACACTTTGGAAGGACCAAAAATTTGAAGATACTCAGAACTAGCTCTGAAAAGAGCAACATGAAAAAACCTGAAGCTTGGGACAGTGCCTCCCCATTTCCAGGTGAGCAGAGACAAACTTTAACATGAAGTTCAAAGTTAAGAAATAGGGTGGGAAAATGAGCAAACAGCAAAATAAGAACCTGACCACAAAAAGCTACTATGGTGGCAGGGAAAACCAAGACACAAACTCAGAAGAAAACAGCATAAAAATAGTTACAAGCAAAGCATCAAAAAAAATGCTAATTGGACCCAAACCAAACAATAATTCCTGGAAGAGTTAAAGACAGAGATAAGAGTGGTAAAGGACAAATTGAGGGAAAAGATGAGAGTGATGCAAAATAATTATGAAAAAAGAATTAACATCTTGGTAAAAGAGGTAAAAAAAAACTTAAATAACATTAATTAAATAGAATTGGCCTAACAATAAAAAGAGGCACAAAAAATTCCTTGATGGAAAGAACTCCTTGAAAAACAGAATTGGCCAAATGGAAAAGAGGTATACAAGCTCCCTAAAGAAAATAATTCCTTAAAAATTAGAATTGGGCAAGTGGAAGCTAATAATTCCATAAGAAATCAAGAAATAATGAAACAAAATGAAGAAAATAAAAATAGAACAAGTGGGAAATATCTTACTGGAAAAACAACTGACCTGGAAAATAGATTGAGGAGAAATAATTTAAGAATTATTAGACTACCTAAAAGCCATGATCAAAAAAGAGCCTAGGCATCATAGTTTACGAAATGATAAAGGAAAACTGACCTGATATCTTATACCCAGAAGGTAAAATAGAAATTGAAAGATTCCAGCAATAACCTCCTGAAAGAGAATTCCCAAATGAAAACTCCCAGGAATATTATGGCAAAATTACAGAGCTCCCAAGTGAGGGAGAAAATACTTCAAGTAGCCAGAAAGAAAAAAAATTCAAATATCATGGAGTCACAGTCAGGATTGTACAAGATTTAGTAGCTTTCACATTAAAGGAGTGGAGGGATTGGAATATGATATTCTGGAGGCAGAGGACCTGGAATTATAACTAAGAATAACCTACCCATCAAAATTGAGTATAGTTCTTCAGGGGAAAAATGGACATTTAATGAAAGAGAAGAATTCAAGTATTCCTAATCAAAAATTCCTAATCAAAACACCAGATATGAATAGAAAATGTGACTTTCAAACCAAAATTCAAGAGAAACACAAAAAAGGTACATACAAAAGAGAAATCATAAGGACTCAATGAAGTTAAACTATTTACATTTCTGTATAGGAAAATGATTCTTGTAACTCTTAAGAACTTTATCATTATCAGGGCTATTAGAAGGGATAGAGAAATAGAAAGTACAGGTGTGGATTGAATATGATGGGATGTTTATTTAAAAAATAAAATTAAGGGATGAAAAAGAAGAATGCAATGGGAGAAGGGGAAAGGGAGAGATAGAAAGGTGAAAATTTTCTTACATAAAAGAAGCATGTAAGAAGAGCTTTTATGTTGAAAAGAAAAATGAGGGGTATGGTGGGAGCAATGCTTGAACCTCACTCTCCTTAGAATTGGTTCAAAGAAGAAAGAACTGGTTCAAAGAAAAAAGATCATATATACACACTCAGCTGGGTGTAGAAATCTATCTTACTTAATAGCCAAATAAAAGTGGAAGGCAATGGGAGATATGGGGAATGATAAAAAGGAGGGCAGGTTAAGGGCAGCAGTGGTCAGAAGCAAACAGACTTTCAAGGAAGTACGGGATAAAACAATTGAGAGAAAGATAAATGAAATAAAATAGAATGATGGGAAATATACATTTAGTAACAATAACTGTGAAGGTGAATGGGTGGAGTTCATCCATTAAACAGAAGGGTTTGGAAAAATGGATCAGAAACCAGAATATGATAATATGGTGTTTACAAGAGAAACACTTGAAACAGAAAGACACACACAGAGTTAAAATAAAGGACTGGAGCAAAATTTATTATGCATCAGCTAAAGTAAAAAACTGCAGAGGTATCAATCATGATCTAAGACAAAGGTAAAGCAATAAAAGTCCTAAATAAATGTGTGTGTGTGTGTGTGTGTGTATAGGAATGTATGTATATGTATATGTATACACATACACACATACATACTCAATGGAGTACAGAAATCTATCTTGCTAAATAGGGAAATAGGAGAGGAATGGAATAGAAGAAGGAAGGGGGAAAATAAAAGGTAGAGCAGTTTAAAGCAGGCAGTGATCAGAAACAAAACAGACCTCAGGAGGAACAAAATAGAAAGAGAAAGAGAAGAAAATAGGATGGAGGGAAATACGCAGAAAGTATAACTGTGAATGTGATTGAGATGAGCTCAACCATAAAACTGAAGTAGATAGCAGATAAGAAACCAGAATCCAACAATACATTATTTATAAGAGACATACTTGAAACCATGTACTGGGGATACAAATAGAGAACCAGGACAGTCCCTGCTCTTAAGCAGCCCATGTTCTAATGAGGGAGACAATGCACAGGGAGGGCTTCATATGAAGGTCAGATGGAAAAACTCCATGGTCCTTAGGGTACAACAACAAAGAAGATGTTAGTGCTTCTTCTTTAACATCATTTCCATTGACAAAACCCTATTAATTTCTGATTTTAAACTATTGGATAGCAACAAGGACCTTGGTTTCAGGATATTTCCTTTCCATATCTTCAGTTGCTGTGATGTAGCATTTGCTGGAGCATTGCTCAGGCTGCATCTCCACAAGGGTTGCTTCCCCAGATAATGGTTGAAGGCACTGCACTGGCATCACTGCTAGGTGTGGTGCTACAGATGTACAATGTTGAATACATTTTCCAATGGGGTTACTATTTTTACTTTGCTTAGTTACTTCGCTCTGTTAGAGCTCTCACAGACCTAGAATAATCCATAAATATATTATTATTTCTTAAATACATCAATAATTGTTTAAACATACAGGTATTTAAAAAGTTTTTTTTTTGGTCTGCAAATGACTCAGGATCAATAAAACACTCTTTTGTATAACTTACCAAATTAAATCCAGTCTTCTCTCTTGCTCCAATTCAGTTGTGAACCTAGCTTCTTGTGTATCTGTATTGCTTATCCAAGAAGCTACAGTGATGGGCTAATTCAGTGGGCTTCCTGTTCTGATGCATGGATGTGTTCACTCCCTAGACACTCTTTATCTACGTTATTGTTGTTATTGTTTTCCCTGTGAGAATTACTAGGCTAATATAAAATAATTCCTATAATCCTCATGAAAGTGGAAGAGAGAAAAGGATAAAATGTGGATCCATATTTTAGAAATCATCATTTTTGAGGACTTCTGACTATTGATACTGCTCACAACCCCTACCCCTACAAGATTGCTTTGATTATTTTATATTGCTTTTTGAAAATCCTCAATATTGTTTTCTACTTGTCTTACTGACTTCATTGTGATTCTCTTTTCTATGTTTTCTCCAAGTCTCAACATGTATAAAAGATGCATGTCAACCATCACTTTAATGATAGGCAACAATTAATATGCTAAGAATAGCTATTTGAGTTCCGTTCATGAATCATAGATAAAATAATGGAATTTTGGATATAATGTGAATGAATTAGTTCAATTCAACTCAATAAGTGTCATTAAACATTTCCATGCTAGGTCCTAGGTTGTATATAAAGACAAAAAATAAGACATTTCCTGTTGGTAAGTAGCTAAGTACATGCTGGGGAAGACAATAACATACAAAAAAAAAACTTTATAATATGTGGTAGGAAGTCATGAGAAAATGGATGAGAAATCCAAAGTTCTCTTGGAATATTTGAAAAAAGATGGATAATTGCCCCTAAAGGTGTCAGGGAAAGCAGGGAAGGTAGAGCCTAAGCTGAGCATCAAAGGAAAACACAGATACAGGAAATACAGAGGAGGGAATACATTCAAGACATGGAGGATAAACTGTGAAAATACACAAAGGGAGAACATACATGTTATGTTCAGGGAACGACCAGTAGTGTAATTTAGCCGCATTGAATGAATAAATTAGGGATATGGTTAAGTAAAATATTCATCAAGCTCCCAAAACACAAGCTTAATTTGAAAATAATTCCAGGTACAGCTATGCCTTTTGGTTTCCATAGAAAGGGCCAAAGATCAAGAGAGGCTGATTTAATTGTTGTTAGTTGTCATTTGAAACTGGCTGAAACCAGGAACTGATAAAGAATTATGATGAAATTTTCCTTTCAATCTCACTGTCAGAGAAAATTAGTAACAAAGAAATTCCCAGGAATTTCCCTAACAGATTCCTACAAAATATTTGTCCAAAGTAATCCTTAAACTCAATGTGGTACAATGGAAGGAACACTGAATTCTCAGGCATCTGAGCTTCAAATTTTAATTTTTTTCAATTAAAACCTATATGGCTTTGTACAAGTCCCTTGACCGTCTGGGACCTCAGTTTCCTTATCTATCAAATGAGGGATTTAGACTGGGTGCTTTCTAAGGTCCCTTCTTACCTCTAAATTTATGTTCCACAATTCTTTGTGTTTGGTACATAATATATGCTTAATAAGTGCTTTTTAATTTGCTCATTCACCTTATGAGATAACCATGAGAAAGTCTATCAGTGAAAAAAAAAAAACAGGCAAAGATTACCCCTCAAAAGAATGCAAATTTTGTTTGTGGAAGACAAGCAATAACTTTAACAGCATATGAGGCAGAGTGTCATCCATTTTGATTTTGATTTACTTTATTAAATTTTACTGAACAGAATATATGCACATCAGCGATTTTCTTAGGAGCATTATCCTTTGAGAAATGTATGATTAGGAAAGTACTGAATAAATTCAAACTCATAATAAAAACAAAACAGATTATATTTAAATAAATTTACAAGTCCTCTCACTTTTTAAATTACATAATACATGTATATCTAAAAGCTGTCAGTAAACAAATCAAAATTGTTCATAAAACCATTTCCAATGACTCTCATTTATAAACATGGTCTTTTTTTAGAGAAGAGAATTAGCATTACTGAAATGTAATTCTAAGCCCATTTCTCAAAGACTTTACTGGAGAATGAAGACCTAATCTTTAACTACTAATTTCCCAATAACACTACCTTCTAGCATTGATACTTCAACACTTCGAGGGGTTGTAATTAAATTTGCTGATGACATATTGGCTACATTTTAGGGGTAGCAGTGTGAAGGGAATGTTTAGCCCATGTCTTTTTGATTCAATTCAGATTCAATTCAACACAGGGAATTCTTAATTCCAGCCATGTTGGAAGGTGCAGCTAGGTGACTGAGTTCAAAATTGACATCATACACTTACTAGATGTATAACTCTGTGCAAGTCACTTAGCCTCTGCTTGCCTCAGTTCCTCATCTGTAAAATGGAGATAATAATAGCACCTACTTCCCAGGGTTGTTGTGAGATAAAACAAGAAAGTATTTGTAAAGCACTTATTAGCACAGGATCTGGCACATAGTGCTACATAAATGTTAGTGAGGATGATGATGATGATGTCACCCTCCCCCCCAATCAATAAACTCCACTGGCTCCCTGTCACCTCCAGTATCAAATATAAAATCCTCTGTCAGGCCATGAGTATGAGTCAATTATGCTGGAATGATCTCTCCCCCCCACCAAAAAAAATTAATGAGTAAGAAAGAGGGATGTACTTAGAGAAGAGAGAAGGGACAGGTAGAATGGAGGAAATGTCCTCACATAAAAGAGGTATACAAGGAAGAACTCTTACAATGGAGGGGGAAATGATGGTGGTGATGGTGGCAAACAATGTTTGAACCTCACTGTCACTAGAGTTGGTTCAAAGAGGGAAGTACATACACACACACACACACATACACACACACACACTCAGTTGTGCATAGAAACGTAACTTACCCAATAATAAGAAATAGAAGGGGAAGAGTATAAGAGAAAGGGGGAGGATGAGGCGGATGGATGAAGAAGAGTAGATTAAGGGAGGTAGTGGATAGAAACAAAATGGATTTTTGAGGAAGGACAGGATAATGAGAAAAGAAAGTGAAGAAAATGGGATGGAGGGAAAAATACAGTCATCAGAACTGTCAATGTGAGTAGGATGAGCTCATCACCCATAAAATGGAAGGGGATGGAGGAACAGCTCAGAAACCAGAATCCAATAATATGTTGTTTACAAGAGACACATTTGAAACAGAAAGACACACACAGAGTTAAAATCAAGGACTGGAGCAGCATCTAATATGCTTCACATGAATTAAAAAATGAAGGGGTAGCAGTCATGTTCTCAGACAAAGCAAAAGTGAAAATAGACCTAATTAAAAGAGATAACCAGGGAACCTACGTCATGCTAAAATATACCATAGACAATGAAGAAATATCAACATTTTTATAAGTTTCTTTGATAAAGGCCTCATTTCTCAAATATATACAGAGTATAGAACTAAGTCAAATATATAAAAAATAAGAGCCATTCTTCAATTGATAAAGGATCAAAGGATACAAACAGGCAGTTTTCAGAAGAAGAAATTAAATCAATGTAAAAATATTATAAATCACTATTGATTAGAGAAATGCAAATTAATACAATTCTGAGGTACCATCTCACTTCTATCAGAAATGATAAATGCTAGAAGGGATGAGGGAAAACTAGGCACACTAATGAATAGCTGGTGGAGTAGTAAATTGGCCCAGCCATTTCAGAGAACAATTTGGAACTAGGGCTATAAAACTGTGCACATCTAGCAATACCACTACTAGGTTTGTACCCCAATGGGATGAAAAAAAAGGAAAAGGGCCTATATATACACAAATATTTATAGCAACTCTTTCTGTGGTGATAAAGAATTGAAAATTGAGAGGATGCTCATCAATAAGGGAATGGCTGAACAAATTATGGCATACAATTATGATAAAGTATTATTGTGCTATAAGAAATGATGGATGGGGGGACAGTTTCAGGAAAAAAATTTGGAAAGACCTATATGAACTGTTGTAAAGTGAAGTGAAAAGAACTGAAACATCATTGTGTATAGTAACATTGTGAAGATGATCAACTGTGAAAGACTTGACTACTCGGATGAGTACAATAATCCAAGATCATTCTAAAGAACTCATTATGAAAAAATGCTCTCCACCTCCAGGGAGAAAACTGAAAAACTCTGAGTGCAAATTAAAGTGTAATTTTCTCACTTCTTTTTATTTGCTTTTAAAAAAGTGCTTAATATGGAAATATGTTTTGCATGATTTCACATGTATAATTGATATTATATTGCTTGACTTCTCGGGAGTTGTAGGAAAGGATTAGAGAGAGGAATGGGATTTGGAACTCAAAATTTAAAAAGAAAAAGATGTTAAAATAAATAAACAATAAATTGAAAGAAATAAAAACCCTTGTCTTTAAAAATCCTTCGTAAGCTAGACCACTCCCTACCTTTCCGGTCTTCTTACATCTTAGACAATATACCCTCCGTCACCCCATTCCATATAATCTTCAATCCAGCGGCACTGCCTTCCTTCCTGTTACATGAACAAGATACTCTATCTCTCTGTTTCAGGTATTTTCTCTGGCTGACTTTAATGACTGGGATGCTCTTCCTCCTCACCTCTGCCTCCTGGTTTCCTTCAAGTCCCAGCTAAAATCTCACTTTCTAAAAGAAGCCTTTCCCAATCTCTCTAAATTGTAATACCTTCCCTCTGTTGATTATTTTCTATTTACCTCTATCTAGTTTGTTTGTACATATTTCCTTGTCTTCTATAATAGACTGTGAGCTTCTGGAGGGCAAGGGCTGTCTTTTGTCTTTTATCATATCCCTAGAGCTTAGCACTGTGCCTGGAACATTTAGTCACTTAATAAATGTTTATTAACTTTTGACTAACTACTAATTTTTTCTTTCTGGTCTGACAAATAAGGATTGAAAAGATGAAGGCTATATACCCCTAATCTTAAGAGTTTTCAAGGATAAAACTATCCCTTGTATCATTTATAGCTGGGATTATATTAAGGGGAATTAATTACTTCATAAGGGCACCTAAGATGGCACAGGGGATACAGCTCCATGCCTGGAGTCAGAAAGACTCATCTTCCTGAATTCAAATCCGGCCTCAGACACTCACTAGCTGTGTGACCCTAGACAAGTCACTTAACCCTGTTTGCCTCAGTTTATTCATCTGTAAAATCAGCTCTAGAAGGAAATGGCAGATGCCAAGAAAACACCTAAAGGGGTCACAAAGAGTCAGGCACGACTGAAATGACTGAACAAAAATTACTTGATAACATCAATATATCTATGATGTTACTATCCATTCCTGCTGATTAGAAGCCCTCCATGGCTTCTCTTTTTGGATCAGTGTTTATAAGGCATTTTTCCCCACAATAATCCTGAGGTAGCTCTGCTTCGCATCTTATTGCTCCTATTTTCTATATAGAGTAGCTGAGGTCAGGCATGAAAGGACAGGTTAAGAACCACTAGACCAAATGACATTTGAGCTCATTTCTAGTGTTTTCCAATGTCATACTTTATTGTCTAAGAATGGGTGGGAAAAAACCTTCAATGACCTCATTACTATTGGGACCTTCAGGAGAAACCTAACTTCCAAGTCTGATATCATGGTTGATCAGCTGGTAAGTGTTGAAGCTGGGCTATAGGTCTCTTGAACTCAAAACTAGCTCTGTAAAATGAGTATAAAAGTACTAAGAATTGATTTAAGATAGATCCCAAAAAAATTAATCCAAAACACTTCATTATCAGCTGTTGAACAAAGTTATCCATGTTGGGGATTCGGAAAGAGAATTATGAATATAACTCAAAAGCAATTATGCAGAAGCTTTTTCACTTGTGTAGAGACTACCTTACTCTTATCTATAAAACTAATGATTACATTGCCTTTGAAAAATAGAATACCCAGAGGTCCTCATAATACCATGTGAAAATACTATCCAATAAATCTTAGAAATTATCATTCAAATAAAATACATCCTTTTGTTTGAAAGCAGTACGTGAGCTTTAGTGACTAAGGATATCTCTCTGGGCCTCTCACTCCCCATCTGTAAAATGAAGAGCTAGGACTAGAATAGTAATTCAAAACTTTTCAAGTATAAGGAACAGATATTGATGTTAATAATAATAATAATCATTGAAATATATATAGCACTTGAAATTTTTAAAGCATTTTATATATTACCACTTCTGAATGTCACTAAAAATACTGTAAGAGGGTCAGCTAGGTGGCGCGGTGGATGAAGAACTGATCCTGGAATCAGGAGAACCTAAGTTCAAATTAGGCCTCAGACACTTACTAGCTGTGTGACTCTGAGCAAGTCACTTAACCCAGATTGCAAGAGAGAAAGAAGAAGAAGAAGAAAAGAGAGAGAGAGAGAGAGAGAGAGAGAGAGAGAGAGAGAGAGAGAGACTGTGAGATAGTTGTTATTATTCCAATTTTATTGATAAAAAACCCAAGGATCAGAGAAATTAGGTACTCATGGTTAGATGCAGAATTTGAACTCACCTTAGCCTGACACACGATATTAATTATATTACTAGTATCAATAAATTGAAAAAAAATAATAAGGGCAGGAAAGAAACAACTTGCATCTCTACTTTTCCCAATTAAATACAAAAACAATTTTCAACATTCATTAAAATTTTGAGTTCCAAATTCTCTCCCTTCTCCCCTCCCCCTTCCCTGATATGGTATGCAATCCTATATAGGCAATATATGTGAAATCATGTAAAACATTTCTATATTAGTCATTTTGTGGAAGAAAACTTTAACCACAAAAGAATAAAGAAAGTGAAAAATAGTATACTTTGGTCTGCTTTCCAACTCTTACCAGTTTTTTCTCTGGAGGCAGATAACATTTTTCATCATGAAACCATTGAGATTTTCTTGGGTCTATGATACCGTTTAGCAAATGTAGTTTCCCTGATTATCTTTTTAAATTAAGTATATTTTTACTTTTGCTTTGTCTGAGATTATGATTACTATCCCTATCTTTTTTCCTTCAACTGAAATATAATAGATTCTTCTCCAGGCTTTTATGGTAACTCTGTATGCATATTTATGTTTCAAGTGTGTCTCTTATAAACAACATATTATTGATTACAATTTCTAATCCATTCTGCTATCCCCTTCTATTTTGTGGGTGAGCTCAACATATTCATATTCACGGTTATGGCTACTAATTGTGTATTTCCCTCCATCCTATTTTCTTATATTTACCCTTCTCTGTCTCTATGTCCCTCCTCAAAACGTGGTTTTGCTTCTGACCATGTCTCCCTTTTGTCACCACACCCCATATTTCTTATCCCCTTCCCATCCTATTTCCCTATTGAGGGAAATAGATTTCTATGACCAAATAAGTGTGTTTATATATCCTTTCCTCTTTGAACCAATTCTGAAGACAGTGAAGTTCAAACATTGTCTCATACTCCACCACCATTTTCCCTTTAATTGTAAAAGATCTTCCTTACATGCCTCTTTTATATGAGAAAAATTTCGCCATTTACTTCTCCTTTCCCCCTTCTCACAGTGCATTTCTCTTTCTCCCTCTTTCATTATTACTTTTTTTTTTGGAGGGGGAGATCATCCCAACAAAATTGACTCACACTCATACCATCTATGTAGACTCCTAATTGCCCTAATGATGACAAAGTTCTAATGAGTTGCGAGTATCATCTTCCCATATAGGAATGTAAATAGTCTAAATATATTAAGCACCTTATTCTTTCCCTTTTATGTCTACCTTTTTATGCTTCTCTTTAGTCTTTTGTTTGGATTTCAAATTTTCAGTTCTTGTCTTTTTATCATGAATGCTTGAAAGTCCCCTATTTCATTAAATATTATTTTTTCCCCCGGAAGAATTATACTCAGTTTTGCTGGGTAGGCTATTCTTGGTTGTAATCCTAGGTCCTTTGCGTTTCAGAATATCATATGCCAAGCAATCCATTCCTTTAACATATAAGCTAATAAATCTTGTGTGACTCTGACTATGGCTCTATGATACTTGAATTGTTTCTTTCTGGCTGCTTGAAAGAGCTCTGGAATTTAGCTTTAATATTCCTGGGAGTTTTCTTTTGGGGAATCTCTTTCAGAAGGTTATTGGTGTTCTTTAAATTTTAATTTTACTCTTTGGATCTAACATATTATGGCAGTTTTGTTTTCTTGATTTTGATTTCTTGAGCTTCTTGAAATATAATGTGTCAGCTCTTTCTTTGATCAGGGCTTTCAGGTAGTCTAATACTTCTCAAATTAGTTTTCCTCAATACATTTTCCAGGTCAATAGTTTTTCCAATGAGTTATTTTACATTTTCTTCTATTTTTTCCCCATTCTTTTGACTTTGCTTTATTGTTTCTTGATGTCTCATGGAGTCATTACCTTCCCCTTGCTCAATTCTAATTTTTAAGGAATTATTTTTTTCAGTAAACTTTTGTCCTATTTTTCCATTAGGCCTATTTCTTCAGTGAACTTTTGTGCCTTTTTTTTTTAACCATTAGGCCTATTCTGTTTTTTTAAGGTATTATTTTCTTCAGTATGTTTTGTATCTCTTCTACCAAACTGTTAATTTTCTTTTAATTTTAACATTTTGAGGACATATGGGGTATTCAGGGAGGACTAGCAGTTCTGGTCTGAGGGTTTGCCAACAACATCCTTTGGTGTCCACCTTCACCTAACTCTCACTTGTGGCTCCCAGAAGCAGCACAATATACAGGAGCCACATACCAGTAAAATCCTCCCAGCAGATGAGCTAAACCCAGTTGAGGGTAACCAACAAATCTCAAACCCAGTGGTGAGCAAGGGTGATGTCTCCCCCCCAAGCATTTAAAAACTTCTTCTGGTGGAATTGGTGAATAAGAACAATTTGTTCCAACAGCCATAAAGGTAGCTGAATCAAGTGCTGTGGAGAGCTGAAAGCTTGTTGAGACATAGAAAAAACCAAGGTCATCCATTGCATCCTGGTCCATCACCAGTCACCCATGACTATTTTCATGCCACTGGACTTCAATGACTCTGGAAGAGAAAGTGAGGCTGATAACTTTGTTCAACTCTGTCTCACTTAAATTTGTTTCATGGGAGAGTCAAGATATCATTCTGTGATGTAATTGGTCCTCTTCCAAAAGGACAAACAACAATTCTCTTTTCATAATTTTCTTGCATCACTCTCACTCCTTTTCCCAAGTTTTCCTGTCTCACTCTTATCTCTATCTTTAGCTCTTCTAGGAATTCTTGTTGGGTTTGGGT
Source organism: Vombatus ursinus (assembly GCF_900497805.2). Lineage (NCBI taxonomy): Eukaryota > Metazoa > Chordata > Mammalia > Diprotodontia > Vombatidae > Vombatus > Vombatus ursinus. Next base: position 1,287,348 of record NW_020948463.1, on the reverse strand, counting down.
CCAATTAGTATTTTTCTTTGAGGCTTTGTTTGTAGCTTTTTGCATGTTGTTGTCTTCTTCTGAGTTTGTGTCTTCGTCTTCCCTGCCACCTTAATAGCTTTTCATGATTAAGTTCTTATTTTGTTGTTTACTCATTTTACCAGCCTATTTCTTGACTTCGAACTTCAGCTTAGAGTTGGTCTCTGGTCACTTACTGTTGGGGAGGCATTGTCCCAAACTTCAGGCTTTTTTTCTGCTTTCAGAGCAAGTTCCAGGGCCAGCAAGTTTTCAGTGCTTTCACGTTTATGTGATCTGAGGAGAGGTGTGGTCGCTGTTCTGATCTGCACGCAGGTGTTATCCAGGAAAGGCCCCTGCTCCCCTTTAGCCACAAGTGCTAGTGCTCCTCTCTGCCTTGGAACTGTGATGAGGACCCCTGCTCCCTTATCGCTGGCCACACGCACTCCTCTCTACCCTAGAACTGTGATCCAGAACTGCTGAATGGAGATGGAGTTCACAATCAGTGCCAGCTGCACCTAGTGCAAGCAAAGGATCTCTTTGTTACCAGTTTTCTGACCCCTTTCTTTTCTCTAGGGTGAGAGCTTCCAAAGCTGCTATTGTTGTTCCTGTAGTTGCCCCCGTGCTCTGCTGCTGGTATTGCCAAGGCCTGTGCTGAACTCTGGGCTCCTGTTCAGAAGAAAGTAAGATAAGAGTGGGCTTAGAACCAAGAAGAACTGGGTTCATATCATACCTTTGATATCTACTAGCTCTGTCACCACGATCAAATCACATATCCTCTCTGAGCTTCAGACAATTCTATAAAATTCAAGTGACAAATAAGTTGCAAACTGTGTGACTTTCACATTAGTCCCCATACCAATGAAAGCAGATGTCCTTAACATATATACCTAGATACAGGGTAATATGAGAGTGAGTCACTTTCTGGAGGGGGTAGTCCACTCCACTCCTAGACATTGAGATAAATACTTGATAAACACTTGTTAGCTGAATGACAGAAGACACGTGCATCAAAGCCCAGCAACCTCTGTAGGCCCCATAAAGTGTCTTTCCTTCACTGCTTCAAAATGTATCCATGGTTTTAGCCTGTCTGTGGCCACCATTGTATGTCAGTTATGTGAAAGGCCTCATACAGGGATACACTGGATTATAATAAATAGTCTTGTCCTTATGCCAACCTGTGGAGGACTTTTATCAGCTTGGCTTTGAAAGCCTGGCCTTTGCTTCTCTCTGGGTAGAGAATTAGGTAGATTGACAAAATGGCAGCTCACACTTATTTGGAACATTCAGATTTGCTAAGTGCTTTCCTTAGAATGACCTTTATCACAGAAGAGGAAATTGAGGGTTAAAAGGTTTAAGTTTCATGTGTCCTGAATGTTGTAGAGCTGGGATTTTAACCCAAGTCTTTTGGCTGCAAGTCCAATTTACATTTCTCTTTGCTAGGCTTCTTTCTTCTGTTTGTATAGTTTTCAGGTATGTTGAGAAATATAGTTGCATACACATATTCATATGTGACCCAAGGAAATTCCAGGTAAAGCCCTCTCTTATCTAGAGAGACAACTCTTTGGTGCAGTGTTTAATGATTCACCAAATTTATAGGAGGGGAAGGGACCTGTGAATATAGCTGTGCACACTCACATTCATATGTGACCCCTTTTTAAGGGGGGTGGAGAAGAAATATATACATGTTTGGAAATATCGAAGAGTAATTATTCTCCTTGGATATTTCTCAGTAGCAGATATTTCAGGATTTGTCATAAAATAATAGCATCATAGGCATTCTTAAAATAACCTCACTTATTGTTCCTGACCCATAAATATAGAATATTAGTTATTTATTGTCCTATCTCCTTCCAAAATATGGCCTATATCCAGGTCCTGATTAATTCAAATAACAGATCCATGAAGTACATTATTTGATTTTGTATTGCTTGTTTCCATTGGGTTGGAACCAGCTATCATATTTTACATAATTATGACTCTGAGTGGTGTAAATTTGAATACATGTAGCCACTTCAAAAAAAGTCATTATTCTCACTAATTGGGACCTAGCTGTAAATTCATATTGGTGATCTGTTCTAATACACAGACTTGGGAATTTTTTACATTACATCCACCCATCATAGGCACACCTTTGATCTCATCATCACTTGGAACCATACTTGAGATCTTGAATGCTGAAATTAGCAAGATGAAAAGGAAACCAATTTGAGAATCCAAAGTCCTGGGTTTAAATTCTAGTTCTGCCAGGGATGATACTGCCATCTGTGTAACCATTTAACTTCTCTTAATATGTTTCCTCAATTGTAAAATAAGGGCATTGCATTAAATACTCTCTAAGGTTTCTTCCAGACTCTAAATCTGTGATCCAATTTTATCCTATTCTATTCAGGAAGGAAGGAAAGAAAGGAAGGAGAAAGGGAAGGAGAAGAAAATGGAGGAAGAAACAGAGGGGATGGAACAGAGTGAGGAAGGAATGGAGGGAGGGAAGGAGGAAAAAAGAAAGGGAGAGAGGGAGAGAAAGAAGAAGAGAATGAGGGAAAAGGGGGAAAGAAGGATGGAGGAAGGGAGGGAGGAAGAAAGGGAAGAAGGAAGGATAACATTTGTTATCATGGAGTTGTGAGTAAAGCACTTTGCAAACCTTAAAATGCTACATAAATGTAAACTATATTTTCTGCTTTATGTTATGGAAAGAGTAATTATTACCTCTAAATCTCTATAACCCATTCATCCTCTTTTTGTTTAGATTCCATCTTTAATCTCTAAATGTATTAACCTTTCATCAACCCTAATCCAGTTTACATGTTGTGTCCCTTGGTAGAATGTAAACTCCTCCAGGGCAAATATTACCTTCCATTTTTGTCTTTGTATTTGACAAAGCCCCTTGCATGTACAAGACATTGAATAATTCCTTGTTGAATTGAATTACCTCCTCTGAAAGTGGTCTATTCTTCCTCTAAGCTCTCATAGCATTTTTTAACCTTATGCACTTTACCCCAGCATTATATTTGTTTGTGCATTTACATATATTTTTCTCCTATTACATTATAAATTCCATGAGAACCAGGATTATGTGATTTTTTTTAATATCTTCAACCATGTATATCACACACTACGCAAGAGAATAAATGTTTGTTGAATCAACAAATGAATTTTTTTTCCGTTTTGACTCCTCAACCTAATTTCTTTCATCTGTATTATTCCATTTACTGCTGTTCCTTTCCTGCTTAGCTTCTTAACATTTACTCCTTTTTGAAGCAAGTCTCTTTAACCTTCAGAAGATGAAATACTAGTTCAAGCATTTCTGCTCAAAAAATTAATTTAAGAAAAGTAGCCAATTTGTTATTATTACTTTTTTTAAGTTTTATGCTGAATGTAATTAAAGTTTACCAGGGAAATCTGTCTTGTCCCAATGATTTCATGCTGCATAGGGTTTCATCAATAATACTGAACAAAAAGGTCAACTAAGACCTCTGGACATATTTCCACAAATTGCCAAGCCTTTAAATTGCAATGTGTTTCCTTTATATTGAAAACACATTTGTGAAACATGTAAGAGACTTCCATAGGACCATGTATTTAGAGCCTAAAAGGAAGCCAGAAGATTTTCATTTTCTGCCTAGGATGTTGCCATGTGTGAGTGGGAATTTGAACGTACTCTTTTCCTTCAATTTTAAGGTTGTGTTGTCTTAGTAAAGTGGTTTAAATAACAGAGGGAAGAAGTGAAAATGCCATGTGGACAAGTCAAAATTTTAGTGATACATAGAAATCCTGAGTTTTTTTTCCCAAAATTTGATGTGACTTTGTATTGTTATCATGATTTTTGAAAACTCTTAACTTCTCCTCTTCCAACCTTCATCTAAGGCAAATTGCTAAAGATTGTCACCAGGCAATCAAAACTTCACAAAACTTACATGAAAACTAGTTTTACTGTAGGAGAAATGAACATGCATGTGGAATCCAAAGAGTTCATAACCCATACAGAAGTTTGCATTTTTATAACAGTACCGAAAGAGGAGGAAACACAAATCTCTACATAAAGGGGTGTGGCATGGGAGGGGGAAAGGTACAGTGAAGGTGAGAAAAGGACAAAACCCCTCTTGAAGGGGAGAAGCAAGGCAATGGCAAAAGCCACATTCTTTTCCTTTTGGAGTTGCTAGACTGTGGATATAGGATGGTCTACTTATTGAAAGGGTCCTAGCTGCATAAGCAGTTTCTCAGCCTAGTCCAGACTGATTGGTCCAAGAACACACAGACTGGACTCCCTAGTCCAGTTTAGGATTCAAACAACAAATTATGTCTGCTGGGATGGCAGAAGCTTTGTCTTTGACACATTCAGGGCTTTCTACATGCTCTGTGTTCGGTGTTTCTGGAAAATATGGCAATTCAAAAAGACAAGTTCAGGGGACCCCTTTACAGTCCTTAACAAGACCAAAAGCATACTGTTATTTTCTTTGAACAGGCATAATACAACAAGTCAAAGATAATCCAGAGATAGTAGGCCATCTCTTAATTCTAGCTTAACAGGGCCCTTTGTAGAATCAGGATGTTTGAGAAGAGACCTTGAAGATTATCTGGTCTAATGCCCTTATTTGTTAGATATGTGCCAGCTTAATTAGCTTAAGAGTTAGCTTAAAGGGGCACCTAGGTGGTGCAGTGGATAGAGCACAGGCTCTGGAGTCAGGAGAACCTGAGTTCAAATCCGGCCTCAGACACATGATACTCACTAGCTGTGTGACCCTGGGCAAGTCACTTAACCCCATTGCCTAGCCAAAAAAAAGAAAGAAAGAAAGAGTTACCTTAAAAAGGTCAAGGTTTCCCACTGCATCCTGGGTCATCTCCAGTCATCCTGATCTGTATGTCACCACTGGACCCAGATGGCTCTGTAGGAGAAAGTGAGGCTGGTGACTTTGCACAGCCATCTCTCACTTAAATCCAATTCACTTACATGACATGGCATCACCTCCCTGATGTCCTCTTTGAGAACGAAGGACAAACAACAACAAGAAGTCAGCTAGGTGGCTTAGTAGATATAGTACTGGAATTGGGGTGAGGAAAACAAATTTGAGTAATTCTGAAGACATGTATTAATTATTAATGTGATCTTAGATAAGTCACTTTAATATCCGTGAGTCCCAGTTTCCTCAACAACCCTAGGGGTTGTTGTGAGGATCAAACGAGATAACTTATATAAAGTACTTTGTAAACCTTAAAGTGCTTTTCAATTGCATATCATTATTATTATTATTAGATGAGTAAACTGAGGCCCAGAGAGGTTATATGTCTTGCCAAGGTCACAGAGGTAAGCAGCAGAACCTGTTGAGAACCCAGGTCTACTGACTCCCAGTTCTTTGCTCTTTCAATGTAAATGCATATCTTTCTCTGTAATGAAACCCTCTCTAAGGGACCCAAACACTGAGGGGTTTTGAGAGCATTACAAATCCTCAAGGCCCAACGTGTTTCAACTGTGATTTGAATGTCATTGTTTTACCCATTACACAATGGACATTGTATAGTCAGTTGATCTATGAGATGGAAATAATCAAAGGAAGTTTCCACTATATATAAATCCTTTGTCAGAGGGCCACCATCTGGGCATTGAACAGTCAAGGCTCCCTTACCAAAGTAGGCTAGATTTGGAGCTTACATAGATTAAAAGAGAAAAACAGCCAAACCAGAGGAGGCTTAAAGTAGTCTTCTCTGGCTTCTGCCTACCAGTTTGGCTTTCTAAACAAAGTCATTTTGTCTGGGCGTAGGGAGGGTAGTAAGGGGAAAAAGTTATATGTTTATGTGTTTTATAGCTAAGGTTAGGCTTATATATAGTGCATGAAATGTTTTCAGATTTGTATATACAGGGTTCCATATGGAGAATATACAAAGATGACATGATGCCCCAGAGCTCAAAGTTTTAGATTAAAAAAGTGTTCCAATGTCACTATGAAACTAAAAACACTTTGAAATTTTGAAATGAAATCATCTCTCTACCTGAATAATGTTAAATGGAAAAAAAGCAGTTTACATTTTATATTCATATAACACATCCATATTTATTATTTATTTTGTATAAATAATTAGCCCTTAAGCCCAGAGAGTTATTCCCTAATACTGGTTACTTCTCAACCATTATCTATTATACCTAAAGCAACTGAGGAATGAATATGTCTTATAACTCTTCTCTTATCTCCCACTAATATCTAGCTTAAAATGCTAGCTAAAGAAAGAGAGGAAACAAATTTCTCTGACTGAGATTAGACTTCTCACTCTGTCTCCACTGTTATCCATCAGATCATACTGTCTCCCATTTCTGTCATTAGTATTATGCTTTAGTATATGCAAAATGGCCAATTCTGAAAAATGAGTGAATTGGACAGTTGACCAGGGTGACTACATTAAGAAAACAAATTGTCAGTATAACTCACAGAATCTTGAAGTAGCAGCAACGAAGATGTTTTTTGTTTATTTGTTTCTGCCTTTTGTCGAAACCTGCAATTTCATTGGCATAGAAAACTCGTAACTCCAAAAACTTCCTCTTGGGATGTGGAACAATAGCTTGTTTTTACTTGTAACTTAGAGAGGTGACTAGGGTACTACTGATAGGATTAAAGACTTCACCATAATTACATAATGATTCACTAGTGACTCCAACTAGAGAGTGTCAGGGGCAGGACTTGAATCCCCATCTCTCTGACTCCAAAGCTGCTCATCTATCCAGGTAGCTAGGTGAACTTTGTATATAGAGTTCTGAACTTGGAGGAAGAAAAAAATTGAATTTAAATCTTTCTTACTTGAAAACTTGCCTTATATCTACTATGCTGCATTGCTTCCCAATGTGTCAGAATATAGAAATTAAAATGGGAATAGTCAAAGAAGAAGATAGTCATTAAGACCTTCTGAAACAATAGCAGAGGACATTGAAAAGGACTATTTTTCATGCTCCTGTCCTAGCCTACACTGTACCTCAGGTTACATAGGTCTTAGTTATGAGCTGTGGTTATGATGGTTTTAAATTCTCCCCTTTCAGCTAGGAACCAATGATATACACATACACACACATACACATGCACACACACTATCCCTTGAACTGATGGGGAACATCACATTCATCTTGCACTGTTATCCAAGACAACGAAACAATATAGAATTAATATTTCATGATGGACAAATGGAGGATACAAACTAAGTAGTTAAAGTAGTCTTCTCTTGGAGTTGCCATATGGCATCTAGATGCCCACACTACTCAAGGAGATTTAGATATTTCCCATGCCTGGCTGTTTGGATAAAAGAAAATGCAAAGACTTTAGCTGAGGAAAATAGAAATTAATGAAGAGATCTGGTGACAAGAATAAGGGTTACTAAGAAAAGCCAGAGGTGAGCCAGAACCCTGAGCAAAAAAAAAAAAAAAAAAAAGGAGGAATAAAAGGAAAAGAAAAAAAAAAAAAAAAAAAAAAAAATGGAGGAATATAAGGAAAAGAAAAAAAGAAAAAAAGAAAGAAAAATTAATTGAGAAACTAGAAAAGTTCTAAGTAAAGTGAAGAAATGCTATTTGGAACTTTTATTATGGAAATTATTAATATAGAAATAAGTTAAAAAAACAAAGGTACAGAGATTTTCTAAGATGAGACAATTATCCCTATTTCTAGATAATGTTTTGCTTAGAAAACTGAAAGTCATTAAAGAAATTATGTGAGATAATAGTTTCATTAAAGTAGCAGTACAGAAAAAGTCCATAATAAAACATAATATTTAATAAAATGACAATAGATTATGAACTCCTTGAGAAGAAAGAGTGTCTTTTGCTTTAATTTTTTTTTATATTTCCAGTACTCATCACAGTGCCTGACATCTAATAAATGATTGATGACTAACTGTAGTGACAGAAAGTAACCCAAAAATCCTGAACAAAAAAGAAAATAAGACAACAATTGTTACAAGACCCCTCAAAATAATGGACTCATATTAAGAAACTGTAGAATGGCACAACACAATTTTAGTCAATTTCCATCTATATTTCTTTTTTAATGAAAAATCGACTAAAATTTAGTCAGAAATCTGAGTTCTTAATTTTTTTTCAAATGAGAGAATAGTGAATTTACAACATGTGACAAAGACTCCATAGCAATAGAAGTTCTTAAATAGAGATGCAGAACTCAAAAATATATCTCTGGGGAAAAACCTGGCAGATTAAAATTAAAGTACATTAGTGTTGGAAGGACACATGACTTCTAAGCATACATGTCAAAAGTGATTTACTTTGAGGATAGGATTCAGAGAGAGAATTTCAGGATCACAGATCTTCCAGAAGAAAAAAAAAACTAGTGAATTGAAAAACTGAATTATGAAACAGACAATAAAATAACATTTCTTCAGAAGAATTGAAAATAGAAGACAAAAAATAAGCTATAGAAGCCACAAATCACCAATAGAGAGAAAATTAAAACTTAAATAATCAAGAAATGTAAAGGTTAAAATTAAAATTTCAATATTAAGCAAATATAAAAAAAATCAGTGACAAGAGCCTTCAAATACACAGGGTGGAGGGGAACTATTCAAATAGTTAGAATGACCGCTTTTTTAGGAGAGAATAAGTATATGCAATATTATATTTCAGAAAAAGACCAGGATACATATTAAAATAACATATCCTGAAAGGTTGAATGTATTTTTCAATGAAAATAGATGTAATTTCAACAAAAGGGAGTAATCTGAATCGTACCTCCAAAAGATATCAGAGGTGAGAAGCTATTATACTAGCAAACACTTCAAGAGAGAAATATATATAGAGAGACATAATTACATTTAACAGTACATTTAATAGTTAATTACATTTAACAGTATGTTGATATATTGGGTAGAATGCCAACCTTAGAGGCAGGAAGACCTGAGTTCAACTCCTACTTCTGACCCTTATTGAGAAAAATATTTTCTGAATGTTCAGAAGTGAATAAATCCAAATAAAATTTTGTGCCTATTTCATTAATACATATGGATGCAAATATTTTATATAAGAAAATCTTAGCAAAGAGACTACAGAAATACTTCCAAATACTATTCAATATAACATAATTGGATCCATATTCAAGATGGATGCAAGGATGCTATAATAGCAGTTCAAAATTATCCTAAATAATCATATAAATAAAATGCACAATTATAAAAATACATGTTAAAAAAACCTTTGACAAAATATGAAATTCATGCCAAAATGCTAAAAAGCATACTGTGAGAATATTCTTATTTAGTATGATTAAAAAATCTATCTAAAACCAAGAATCAGAATTACTAGAAACAATTAAAAGCTAACCACTTTCTCAGTGTAGGGACAAAGCAAGTATGCCCACATTTCTAAAATACTGCCTGCCTACTATAGGTATTCTAGAATACTTAGGTATGGTAATAAGGAAAAGAAAAAGTTAAAAGCATAGACAAATACACCACAATAAACAAAAAAGAAAGAGGAAATAGCTTTCACAGTTGTGGAAAAGGAAAAATTCTGAACTAAACAAGAGACAAATAGGATCACAAATAATTTCAGTTGCATAAAAGTAAAAGGCTTCTGCACAAATAAAATCAATGCAACCAGAAAATGAAGATAAATGATTTAATGAGGAAGAAAATGTCCACCATCATTTTGCTTTTCTCATTTGGCCTTATGACTTCATGGCTATTCAGCACTACTGGTATGGAACCTCCTTCAACCAATTAGTCATAGCAACTGTTCTGCAATGGCTTAAAAAGTTGCCTTACTCACTGACAGGTTAAGTGACTTGGCCCAGGTTTGCACAGTCATTATGTGTCAGAAATAGTACTTGCTTAGTACTTTACTTAGTACTTCTAGTAGTATCTAGTACTTAGTAGATACATTGTTAAAGACATGAAGTTTTCAAAAGAAGAATGGAAATTATCAATCACTACATTAAACATTATTTAAATTGTAACTGACAAGAAAATGCAAGAACTAAGAAGAGAAATTAAAGTATCTCTGAGTTATTGTTTTTACCACATATCCTTAAAAGAGTAAAAGATGACAAAGGACACAAAAAATAAGTGTGTGGGAGAGAGACTATTGGAAAATTGGAACAATAGTAAATTGTTGGTGGACCCAATTGCTCTGGAAAAACAATCTGTAATTGTTTTTGTAATTGTGTAATTTTGTAATTATGAGAAAAATCATTAAACATATTTTGTTCAGTGGTTCCTCTATTGTGCATATACATCAATGTAGTCAAAGATAGGAACAAAAACCAACAATCAATATTTATTAAGTGCTTACTATGTGCTTGGATCTCTCTCCATATTTATATGTGTGTATACGTACACACACATACATATATGTATATATACACATATATTAATACATATATGTGCATATGTATAAACATATATATGTATGTCTATATTGTATATACACATGCACTTATATATATATATATTTATATGTATGTGTGTGTGTGTATTCCAAAAATTTCATTTGAATTTAAGTTAAATTAAAAGATGTTTATTAAACATGCATAAAAGCACTGTACTAAATGTTTAAGATACAAATAGAAAGGGAAGTCCCTGTAATCAAGTAGCTCACATTTTAATGGAGGAAAATTACACATATTGGAGATTTCAGCTGCAAGTCAGATGAAAAGCCCTGATAGTACTTAGGGACTGACAGCAAAGTAAGTGGAAATGTGTCTTTTTAAAATGTTATTTTCACTTATAAAATCAACTGATTTTTTTTTAACCATTTGAAAATGCATCTTTAGGAACTGTGACTGCTGAATATAAGGTAGGGGAGGGAGAAGGATTTCCTGTACTGGCAGAAGCAGTGGCCAGATCACATCTCCACAAGACTTAACTCCCTGGATGATGGCTTCTTGGGCTCAGGGTGCTAAACTATCTTTATCAAAGTCTGAGGAGAGAGATGGTCAGGGTGGTTATGTGGCTTTGACTCTCCCTCAGGGTATCTGGCTAATTCAACAAGGTTGGCTTGTATACTTTTTGAGTGGCAGTTTGGTAAGCAATTGACGGTGATGGGTGTGCCCTTCTCCAGAGGAGCAAGTCATTCTTATAATTTGAGTTGTGCTCCAAACATCAAAATTCAATCTTAATCAGATGTGGATTTCTCAGATCAGTTTTCCTCTTCTGTGTTTGGTTCACGCAATGCAGAGCAGTGATTCAAACACCACCTCTGTCCTTATGGCCTTCAGTTTCTTGACTAAGACTTCATTTGGCAATTTTTTAAAATTTTTTATCTATATCACTCTTCCTTGTGTGGCAGTTGGTCAGTGACTGTTATTGGTAGTTGTGAGAATTGTAGTTTCATTCAACACAGAGAATGTACTTCCTTGGCTGATAGCACTGGGATGGAAGCAGATACACTTGTCTGGAGAATGTTGATACCCCCAGGGTTCTAGTATCATGGGCTGTTTCTATCAAAGTCTGAGGAGAAATGGTGCTCAAGATACAGTGGTAGTATTTTTTGTAGTACAATAAAAAGGAGATAGAGTAATAGAGATCTATTCATTAAGAAATGACTAAAACCTTGTGATATATGGGAATATTAAAATATTGCTAAACCATAAGAAACCATATACATAAGAAATTCAGCAAAATGTGAGGAGACTTTATGAACTAATATAAAATGAAGTTGGCCAAACCAGGAGATAAATACTCACACTGAATATGGTAATGGAAAGTAAAACAAAACCCAACTGTTTAATAATCAATGTTGGTGCTGGTTATTGATGAAACAGCTAGCTACTTATAGACAGTCATAGACTATCTAACAGTTAACTAAAAAAAAAGCTTACTTAGCCTTATTATGAAAAGGATAATCATCAAGGATACAGCACTATTTCAGGTAGATATAACCCATGGCTGATAACTCATACGGCAATGGAATACCTGCTGAGTCTGAGGGGCCCTGATTCTTTGATGACTAGCCTCTTTGATCTCCTTAGGTGACCAAGAAGCCAAATCAACAGTGTACAGAGGTGGGAAACCTGCAGCCTGGAGGTCACATGTAGGCCTCTAGGCCCTCAAATGCAGCCCTTTGACTGAATCCAAACTTCACAGAACAAATCTCCTTAATAAAAGGATTTTTAATATCCTTAATAATATACTTAATAAATAATATCCTTTTAAAATCCTTAATAAAAGGATTTGTTCTGTGAAGTTTGGATTCAGTCGAAGGGCCATACTTGAGGACCTAGAAGACCACATGTGGCCTCCAGGCTGCAGATTCCCTACCCCTGGTTTAGGTCTTAGCACCCTGGACCATTCGAGTCTTGGGAACAACTTCCTTGCCTTTTAGGAGTGTAAAAATGAAAAAAAATCTTGAGTCTATAGTGGGGATGCTGTTTGATATTGTTTCTGGTGCAAGGTAGATTGTGAGAATAATCCAGAGTTAGGTTTTGACATGACAAGAGCGGTGATAGGATAAAGGACCAAGAGATTTGGGGGTAGGGGATAGTGTGGAATTGAATAGGTTAACTACAGGCTTAAGTAGAAAGAAGGTGGAGGGGTTATGGCCTGAGAGAATATTGAGAGATGAGAGATTGAAGAACACAGACAGCAAGGATGAAAAATAGGTTTTGAGGGAGGATGAGGAATAGAGAGAGAAGGAATTTTAAGTGGTTATCATCAAATAATTGAGTATCAGTGTTTATTACTATAAATCAATTATTGGTGATGGCAAGATCAAGGATGTAACCATCACTATATGTGGCTGGGATGGAATAAAAAAGTAGGTCATAGAAACTGAGTAGATTGAAGAACTAGGAAATTAGAATGTTTGGGAGAAGAACACTAGGTATGTTTAAAAAGAGATTTTATTTAGATAAACCTTTGGTTAATTTAATAAAAAAAAAAGAAAACCAAACTACTAGTATCAAAAATGAAAAAGGTGAATCCACCACCAAGGAAGAGGAAATTAAAACAATAATTAGGAACCAATTTGCCCAACTGTATACCAATAAATTTGACAATCTTAGTGAAATGAATACATATTTACAAAAATATAAATTGTTCAGATTAACAGAAGAGGAAGTAAAATATTTAAATAACCCCATCTCAGAACAAGAAATTGAACAAGCCATTGATGAACTCCCTAGGAAAAAATCTCCAGGGTCAGATGGATTTACAAGCAAATTCTATCAAATATTTAAAGAACAATTAATTAAAATACTATGTAGACTATTTGGGAAAATAGGTGAAGAAAGAGTCTTACCAAATTCTTTTTATGATACAAATATGGTGCTGATACATACCAGGAACAGTTGAAACAGAGAAAGAAAATTATAGACCAATTTCCCTAATGAATATAGATGCAAAAGTTTTAAATAAAATATCAACAAATAGATTACAGAAACTTATCACAAGAATACTACACTATAACCAGGTAGGATTTATACCAGGAATACAGGGCTAGGAATGCAGGGATAGGAAAACTATCAGCATAATTGATCATATCAACACCAAAACTAACAGAAACCACATGATCATCTAAATAGATGCAGAAAAAGCTTTTTTTTTTTTTTTTTAGGCAATTGGGATTAAGTGACTTGCCTACAGTCACACAGCTACTAAGTGTCAAGTGTTTAGTCTGAGGCTGGATTTGAACTCAGGTCCTCCTGACTTCAGGGCCGGTGCTCTATCTACTGCACCTTCTAGCTGCCCCCAGAAAAAGCTTTTGACAAATATAACACCCATTCCTGTTAAAAGCACTAGTGAGCATAGGAATAAATGAAGTCTTCCTTAAAATAATAAATAGCATCTACCTAAAACCTTCAGCAAGCATCATATGTAATGGGGACAAGCTAGAAGCATTTCCAATAAGATTGGGGTGAAACAAGGATGTCCATTATCACTGCTATTGTTCAATATCATACTGGAAATGTCAGCTTTAGCAATAAGAGAAGAAAAAGAAATTGAAGGTATTAGAATAGGCAAAGGAGAAACAAAGTTATCACTCTTTGCAGATAATATGATGATATACTTGGAGAATCCTAGAGAATCAAGTAAGAACTACTTGAAATAATAAACAACTTTAGCAAAGTTGTAGGCTATAAAATAAACCCACATAAATCATTGGTATTTCTATATATTACCAACAAAGCCCAACAGCAAGAGATAGAAAGAGAAATTCCATTTAAAGTTAATGTAGACATTATAAAACATTTAGGAATCTACCTACTAAAATAAACCCAGAAACTATATGAACACAATTACAAAAGACTTTTCACACAAATAAAGTCAGATCTAAATAACTGGAAAAACATCAGTTGCTCAGGGGTAGGCCAAGCTAATATAATAAAAATGACAGTTCTATTTAAGCCATTTTCTTATTCAGTACCAAACCAATCAAACTACCAAAAATTATTTCACAGAGCTAGAAAAAATAATAACAAGATTCATTTGGAAGAACAAAAGGTCCAGAATATCAAGGGAACTAATGAAGAGAAATGCAGGGGAAGGTGTCCTAGCTGTTCCAGGTCTTATATTGTATTATAAAGCAGCAATCATCAAAACTACTTGGTACTGGCTAAGAAGCAGAGTGGTGGGTCAGTGGAATAGGTTACATATGTAAGACACAATAGTCAATGATTATAGTAATCTACTATTTGATAATTACAAAGACCCCAGCTTCTGGGATAAGAACTCACTATTTGACAAAAACTGCTGGGAAAACTAGAAAAGAGTATGGCAGAAAGTAGGCATAGACCAAAATCTCACACCATATACCAAAATAAAGTCAAAATGGGTTGATGATTTAGATATAAAGACTGATACTATAAGCAAATTGGGAGAGCAAGGAATAGATCACCTATCGGATTTATGGAGAACAGAAGAATTATGACCAAACAGGAGATAGAGAACATTATGAAATGCAAAATGGGTAATTTTGATTACCTTAAATTGAAAAGTTTTTGCACAAACAAAGCCAATGCAACCAAGATTAGAAGAAAAGTAGAAAATTGGGAAGGAATTTTTACAAGCAGTGTCTCTGATAAGGGCCTCACTTCTAAAATATATAGAGAATTAAGTCAAATTTATAAGAATACAAGTCATTCCCCAATTGATGAATGGTCAAAGGATATGAATTGGCAATTCTCAGATGAAGAAATTAAAGCCATCTACAATCATATGAAAAAATTCTCTAAATCACTATTGGTTAGAGAAATGCAAATCAAAACAACTCTGAGGTACCACATCACACCTATCAGATTGGTCAACATGACAGAATAGGAAAATGGTAAATGTTGGAGAAGATGTGGGAAAATTGGAAAACTAATGCATTGCTGGTGGAGTTGTGAAATGATCCAACCATTTTGGAGAGCAATTTGGAACTATGCCCAAAGGGCTATAAAAATGTGCATAACCTTTAATCCAGCAATGGTACTTCTAGGGCTGTATCCCAAAGAGATTATACAAATGGGAAAATGACTCACATATACAAAAATATTTATAACAGCTCTTTTTGTGATGGTAAAGAATTGGAAATTGAGAGGATGCCCATCAACTAGGGAATGGCTGAACAAGTTGTATATGAATGTAATGGAATGCTATTGTGCTATAAGAAATAATGAGCAGGCAGACTTCAGAAAAACCTGGAAAGACTTGTATGGACCAATGCTGAGTGAAGTGAGCAGAACAAGGAGAACATTGTACACAATAACAGCCACATTGTGTGATGACTAACGTTGATACACTTAGCCCTTCTCAGCAATGCAAGGATCTAAGACATCTCCAAAGGTCTCATGATGGAAAATGCTATCTACGTCCAAAGAAGGAATTTGAATGCAGATTGAAACATAGTATTTGCTATTTTTTTCTTGTTTTGTTTTGTTTTCTCTTTCTCGTGGTTCCTCCTATTAGTTCTAACTCTTCCTTACAACATCACTAATGTGAAAATGTGTTTAGAAATAGATTTTATTGATATATTTTGTTTTCTCATAACTTAGATTTTCCTCTGTATTCTACCCTTCCTCCACATAAGGAGATAACTCTAGTAATTAAGGATTTTTTTAAATAAATAAAACAAAAAGGAAAGAAAACAAACTTAGAAAAAATCAATATACTGAAAAAATCTGACATTATATTTAGCATTCAACATCCATGGAGGCCCACATGCCATTCTCCCCACCATCCCCACCTCTGCAAAAGACAAGGATAAATACTTTTTTAAAAACATTTTTAAGGTCAAACTTATTTTTTTATAATTTTGCAACATTAATTTTCTCACGACCTCTAGGGAAACATTTTATTTGGGCTTTCTTTTCTTCAATACATATTTTAACTTCAATAATTAACTTAAAAATAAAGATTATCTATTTTACATGTTACCAACTATGGGTAATTCTTTAGCATCTGGTAAGGTGAAATTTCCATTTTATAGAATTGTTAAATCAGAAAACTTGGTCAATATGTTTCCTGAATTCTTGCATTTATGGACCATTGAAATTTCCTTTGGGAGTGCCATAAAGCAACATTTTCTAAATTTATGACTTTATAGGGGAATGTCTGAAATCTCATTACCTCTGACCAATCTGCCTTCTCTTCACCTGTATTGTTTCCTATCATCCCTTCTATCAAAACCTAGGATCACAAAGATTTAGACGTTTTTAGAAGAGACCTTTGACATTACCTATCCTAATTTCTGAATTTCACAGATGAAAAAACTCAGACCCAGAGAGATTACAGACTTAACCAATATTACACAAATTAAAAAGTAGCAGAGGTGAAACTTGAACCCAATACTCTTGGCTTCAAATCCATACCTCTTTCTACTCTATCACTTTGTCCCCATTCCCTCAAGCATTTCCAATCTCATAAGATTGTTATGAGTAAATAGCTTTTCAAATTTTTTTTCATTTAATAACATAAATGTCAGTTGCTGTTATTTGTCAATGAGAAAATATCATGTGATATGCATGGAATTTTGCTTTATTGAGATTTTGAGGGGAGTAGTTGAATGTTAGAATTTATTTGCGCAATGACACAATTGGTGTCATTTCTATTTGAATAGTAAGTTGGACCTTCATATTCTAGCCCCCGAAAGTAAGTCTTTTTAGTGAGTGCCAGAGTACCAGAAAGGGAATATTTCCATTGGAATGACTCAGACCACTCACCAAATATTTACACATCCTTTCACACCCTTAACTCTGCAATGAAGAATTTGTGACCTGGAGATGTTCCAGAATCACATCAATTTCTTCACTATTTTAAATTCACAACCAAAATCCTTTCAGAAAATGTAGACTCAACCAGATTAGCAACCCAAGACCATTTAAGAGGAAGGCCAGGAAATAAAGTAGCCCAAAGGTTTGCTCAGCAGTTTCTTTATTATCTATTTGTCCTAGGATAAGCATGGCATTTACAATGAATGACTTCTACCCAAGTGGCCTTGGTGACCTTCTCTGGACCTAAGGCTGAGCTTTTATGAGTTTCCTCCATGCACTCTGAGCTTTAGCTTGTTGTTAGAGAAGAATGGAACTATTCTGAGGCTCCTCCACTGATTAATGAAAAGCTTTGATAAGGGAAACCATATGATTTTTCTTTATTCCTTTCATTTTTTTCCTTATACTCTTCCCTATTATGTAATCATTCCTCAAACCACTATAAAGCCTTTGGTTTACCTTGGAACAATCATGTTGTTTACATTCCCTAGAAGAACACACACCTGATGTTTTATCTATTTTAGATCACCTGGAAGTTGAGTCATGCCCTTCTCTGCCACTTCAGAGAGAAGTAGAAAACTAGGATAGTGCAATGTCAAGGAGACAGAGGATGTCAAAATTCAGAAAAGGAAGGAATAGCCAATGGCACTAAATGCTACACAGAGGTCAAGGTGAAGAAGAACTCAGAATAAGCCATGATATTTTACAAGAAGAAGATTACTTGGCATCTATAAGAATGAAGTTTCTATAGTGGGAATATAAACTTGGAGTTAACTTAGAGAGAATGTAAAAGAAGTTAATTCAATTTAGTAGACACTGAAAAAAACCCTCCTGTGTTCAGATCATGGTTCTTGGGTACTTATGACAGACAAATTGTGTCTAAAACCTGTGTGAAGTACATGTTCATACATATGAACCACAGGAAAGTATTTCAAATACTTAAGTATTGATGCAAGGATTAGCACTCCATCCTGCGTCTTTCCATTTCCCTGTGACAGGTTCCCATATTCCCTTCCCTACCTTTGCCACAAAACCATCTCTTATTATTCTTTCTTCTAATTAAGGTTGAATCTCAGATTAGCTCTGTCTCAGACACAAGTCAAGATCCAGCTTTCCTTAATGATCACTGAGCAGTGCTAGTTGTTTCTATTATGGAGAAATAAGCTTCTATCTCACAGCAGCACACACAAACCAGTGGGATTCTACTGTTTGCAACCTATTTCCTTAAAAATGCAGAGGTGACAATTCACTCTTGGGACCCTGCAAATAAAAGCCCCTGACTCTCTGGACAGTGCCAACACACTTCACTCAAACAATACTCCAATTCTGGTCTCCTCTCCTTTTCATTGACCATCCCTCATGCTTAGTATGCTTTCCCTCCTTATCTCCATCTCTTAGGATCCCATGTTGCCTTCATGTCTCAGCTCAGGTGCCATTTTCTAACATGAAGATTTTCCCAATCCCTTCTAGCTGCTAGTTCCCACCACCTAAAAATGATCTTACATTTATTTTATATATATTTAGTATTCACTTGTTTAGGTGGTTAGGCCAACAGGGGCTCAGTCTTTAAAGAATGAATTGTACGAATGACCTAGTATGAATGCTTGAAGAAACTGCCTCCAGAAGTACAATATGGAGGGATGATTCTTTATCTCCCCACTTCAGGGGTTGCAAAGTTATTCTCTGAAAATTTCTTGTTGGCTTACTATATGATGAAGAACAAGTCTCTTAAGCCAGAATTGAGTATTCCCATGTATTTCTCTGTCTCTGTCACTATCTGTCTCTGTCTCTCTCTCTCTCTCTCCTTTTGAATGAGGAGGAAAAAATATTGTAGATCTCTGGGTAGTGTGGCCCTGACCGCATGGTACCTAAACTTCTTCTATTCCTGATATGCTTATTGTTTCAATATCTTAGGTTAATGAGCATCTCAGATGGAAAAGGATAGACTATGAATTTATAAGGTCAGGAGTTAGTTGGACCTCCATATTCTAGCCCCTGAGAGTAAGTCTTTTTATTTTGGGAGGTTGGGAGAGTCACCACAAGTCCACCAAATGATCATCATATCAGAGTCTACTGATAGTTTCAGTAATTGAGCTCTGTGGAAAGCCAGCTCTGAGGGGCAATCTACTTGACCAAGTCCAATAATGAATCAACCTGGCAGCCAAGGCACTGTCTTGCAACACATCTATTGGTTATGCAACATGAAGAAGTTAATTTGGTGGGAGTCAGAGCCAAGATGGCTAAGGAGAGGCAGCCACCCAAGTGAACTCTCCTAACATTACCTCTAAACAACTTTAAAATAATTCCTGAAATTGAATTTGGGAGCAGCAGAGTAAACAAAAGGGCAGGGTGAGACACTTTTTCCAGCCTGAGACAACTTAGGAGGTTAGTAGTAGAGGTCTGTGACACTGGGGTGGAGGCCTGCCTGGAGGAAAGTGTGTGCAGTGCCAGTGTCAGTGGCTGGACTTGGAGGCAGCCTCAACTGTGGAATCAACTGCAGCTTTGATAGCCCAGAGATGGTAACAGGGTTGGACAACTGGTCAGAAAGAGATTACAGGGTACCCCTTTTTGGCCCTGGGTGAAGCAGGCACTGATTGGCAACTCTATTTTCTTTCTTTCTTTTTCTTTTTTTTTTAGACAATTGGGGTTAAGTGACTTGCCCAGGGTCACACAGCTAGTGTCAAGTGTTTGGTCTAAGGCCAGATTTGAACTCAGGTCCTCCTGACTTTAGGGCCAGTGCTCTATTCACTGCGCCACCTAGCTGCCCCTTGGCAACTCTATTTTCCATATGAAGTTCTGGATCACAGTTCCAGGGTAGAGAGGAGCACTTATGCTTTGTCACAAGGGAGTAGAAGCTCTGGTTGAGGTTCCAAAGCAGAAAGGAGCACTAATGCATATGATTCAAGAGAACATGGCAGCTGGTCATAGTTCTGAGACCAAAAGCAGTGCTAGTGCTTGTGGCTGTAGAGAATCAGGGGCCCTTCCTGGGTAAAGACCAGAGCAAAGACCAGGAGAACATGCAGACCCCAGATCACAACATTTTGAAGCCCCCAAAATTTGTAGACCCTCAGAATTAGCTTTGAAAACAGAAGGAGGAAAAGGTCTGAAGCTTGGGATAGTGCCTACCCATGCTGAAGTGAGCAGAGACCAACATTAACATAAAGTACAAAGTCAAGATATAGGCTGAAAAAAATGAGAAATAAGAACAAATAAAAAGAACTTGACTATAAAAAGCTACTACAATGCCAGGAGAGGTCAAGACATGAACATAAAAGAAGACAATAATGTGAAAATAGCTGCGACCAAAGCCTTAAAGGAAAATGCTGATTAGACCCAAGTCAAACAAAGAAATAAGAGTGATAAAGGGGAAAATGGGAGGAAATGAGAGATGCAAGAAAATTATGAAAAGAGAATTAAGAACTCAAAATTTAAAAAGAATACAAAATATTTTAAAAGTAATGTTTTTAAAGAAAAGGAGTGAATTTGGTGAGGGTAATGCTTTTCAGCGTTTGTTTTATCTGGGAGCCCATTCTCTCTGGGCTGAGTGAGTGTATTGAAAAGATAGTTTACTTTGATTCAAAGGAATATTTTTGTACTTCTATCTTATTATCCTTCTATACTTTCTCAGTAAATATCCTGCTGTAAAAGCTAATTGATGGTAATACTTGATATCAAGAAGAAAATGATTGGTCAATTGAGTATATTATATTGGAGAAATGGTAATTGGTAGAATAATACTGAAGGGAAAACAGCAAAGAAAGTTTCATGAGCTATAACATTATGAAGACACCCTTAGCCTCTTGAGGTTACTCTAAGAACCTTAAAAATGGAGGCGGTAGTTGGACTCTGGGGATTTGACCCACTAAGCTATGTGGGGAATGGGAACTGTACCTAACACATGAATAGCACTTGATCCAGGGATCCAGTAAGAAAGCCACTTTGTCCAAAATTCCAGAGGAGCTCTATTCATCTGCACTAGGAACAGTCTTTCAAATTTGGTGTGTGGAAGGGGGATCCAAGAATGGGGTTATAGTGGCATTCTCCTCCAATCTGCCCTTGTAGCTTGGTCAGCATGCATAAAGCTTCTGAAAGTAGTGCCCTCAGCTGTTCCCTATGATTAAGAAGCCACCTTTGATACTGCCTGCTAATTGGCTCTGATTGCCTAACCATTGAGATCCTCCATTAAAGCTTACATTTAATGTATCCCATTCCTTCCAGGCCCCTATTTCCCAGAGAATAGTTAGTAACTAGTGGATCAGATAAACTAATCCTTGCTAATTTGTTAGCTAGTCAATGCCTAATTCTTCCCAGATAGCCAGACCTTAATCTAATTAAAATTCAAATACCCTTAAAAAATCCCTTTGGGCTTGAATCAAAGCCAAAGAATCTTAGACTGGCCAAAGAGGCTAAGAGTTTTCACAGTGGGACTTCTCTTGCCTTCCAAAAGACATTTCACAAAATTTTGTCTAGTGTGGTTACTACAAAGATTAGCCCTTCTTACAACATTGAAGATGAAGAAAAGAGTAGGTCTGTACAAAGATTTAAAATAATTAGTGATCCAGACCTTTCCTTTCAATATCCCTAAAGTGTATGAGTCATCCAGGATTCTGAATGATATGCTGGCCCATCTCTAATTTAAACAGATGTGGCAATACAGGTGGGGATCTTTGTGCTTCTTGAAGACAATCGTGATTACCAACTTTACTGCTTCCCCTCAAAAGACCCAGAGTTCAAAGGTAGCAAGAAATAAATGAAAAAGTAGACTTAATGGGACTAGGTTTAGTAGAAGGTATGGCCCTTTGGGTCAGTCATATTGTAGTTAGTACTATTTGCAATTCAAGTTCTCTTAATTATGAGTATATCTCTCATCTCCAAAGGCCAATTACATTCCTACTTACAAAGCTGCCTGGAGGAAAACAAGGTTCAATGATCACATAAGTAAGAAATTCACTGAGGTGCTCTATTGTATAGGGCCAATGGAGGCATATTCATTATGTGCCTTAGTGTTGTTTAATTGGGAGTTTTTAACTTGTTTTCTGGGATTTTTTTTTAGTTGCATGTTCAATTTATCAATCTCCTCTTTCTTTTTTTTTTTAATGAAAATGTTCAGAGAAATAAATTTTCCAGCATGGATGAGTTTAGAATCTGCCTCAGAACATTAACTCTTAAAGCCCTAACAAGGGTTTTAATGGCATATGAAAAAATAACAGATGCCTCCTTCTCCATCTCTCCAAGTCACCTTTTCTCTATAGTCACCAAGAATAGAAACCAAATATAAACATCCTATAAGATTACCTATCAGTTGAACCCTATTGTTAACTGCCCTTATGCATCTAGAATAATTTTCCTATGCAGTTGCAAAATAATAAGTGTAAAACATTACACTATCAGAAGTAAGTTTTCTCTCCCTCCTTAAGTAGTTCTAGACCACTTCATTTCATCTTTATTTTACCCCTACCCCCTTCATTTTTATATCTTCTATTATGTTTATCTCTTTATGTTTTATATTTCTCTCCAGTAGAATGTAAGCTCTTTGAGGGCAGGCATTATTTTGTCACTGTATTCCCAGGACAATGACTTGCATATACCTGGCCTCTATTCAATTTTAGTTTAACGAAAATGAATTGAGAAATGAGAAGACCTCCTTTCTACTGTTTGCTCTATCTACCCCTTAGGCAAGTCATGTAAACCTCAGATTCCTCAGTTTCATGTTTCAATACTTCACATGATAGTGCACACTCTATCAAGGAAGATCGCAACCCCTGTATGCCTTTTATGACTTGCTGTGACCAAAAACAAAGCTGTTACTTGATGATACACTTTCTGATGCTGACTGAGTTCCTTAAATATCAAATGGATCAAATAATATCTACCCTGCCTACCTTACAGAATCATGACAATTAAGTGATAGAATGTGTATGTGAAGATGTTTTTTGTAAATTGTAAGGCATTATACTAATATGTGGGCAGTCAGCTGAAATCCAAGTTCAGTTTCTTATCTATAAAATGAGAATAAATATTCTAGCATCACCTATATTACTAGGTTGAGTTAAGGAGTTTATAAGCCTTAAAGTGGTATATAAATTTAGTAGTAGTGGTAGTAGTAGCAGTAGCAGAAGCAGCAGCAGCAGCAGTAGTAGTAGTAGTAGTACTAGTAGTAGATGGCCTTTTGGATCTAAATTTATAATCTTATGATCTTGTGCACTGAAGTTACAAGAACATGCAAAAACCATTCCTACACTTTACCCAATATTGATTCTAATTCAGCTTTCTCAGTTTTGAAAGATTGCTTTAGGACTATGAAATATAGAGCCAGAAACAAATGTTAGGGATCATGCATTCTTAGCTTCATAGTTTTACAGATGTGGTTCAGAGTGGTTAAATGCCTTATTTTGAGGTTATACAGTTAATGAATAACAGAACTGGAGAATATTAGAACTTTAACTCCAGATCCTGTGCTTTTTTCAAAAAATATATTTTTATTCATTTTGTTGACTATTTCCCAATTATATTTTTAATTTTTAAAATTTTTTTTTGAAATTTTGAGCTCCAAATTCTCTGTCTACTGCTTACCCCTCCCCAACCCCTTAAGAAGGCAAGCAATATGATATCAATTATGCATATAAATACATAAAAGTCATATTTCCATACTAGCAATGTTGAAAAAGAAAACACATGAAAAAAAACCCAAGAAAAATAAAGAAAGTGAAAAAAGTATTCTTCAGATAAGGTCAAAATGGATACTTGACCTAGATAGAAAGATAGGTAATACAGGAAAATTAGAACATGGAACACATTATTTACCAGACTTAAGAATAGGCAAACAATTTATGAATAAATGATATATAGTAAGCAAAAGTTAGGTATAAAATGGATAATTCTGATTACATTAAATTTAAAAAGTTTTTGTACAAATATAACAAATGTCTCCAAGATCAGAAGAAAGGCAGAAAATTGGGAAAAAAATTTATGGAGTTTCTCAGTTGTCTCATATCTCAAATATATAAAGAACTTGTCAAATCTATAAGAATAAGAGTCATTCTGCAATTGATAAATGGTCTAAGGATATGGACTGGCAGTTTTTCAATGAAGAAATAAAAAATTATAGTTATATGAAAAAATGTTCTAAATTGTTATTGATTAGAGAAACACAAATTAAAATAACCTCGAGATATCATTTACATCTACCAGATTGGCTAAAATGATTGAAGGGGAGAGTGACAAATGTTGAAGGGGATGTGAAAAAATTCATTGGTGGAATTGTGAATCCAACCATTTTGGAGAGCAATCTTGGATTTTGCCCAAAGAGTTAAGAAAACTGCCTATACCCTTTAGCCCAGCAATAGTAAGTCTATTTCAAAAAATGATTAGAGAAAAAGGAAAAGAACCTGAATGTTTTAAATTGTTTATAATACCTCTCTTTGTGGGGGCAAAGAACTGGAAATCATGGGAATGCCTGTCAATTGGGGAATGTCTGAGCAAGTTGTGGTATATGATTGTGATGGAATACTACTGTGCTATAAGAAATGATAAGCTTGATGATCTTAGAAAAACATGGAAAGACTTGCATGAAATAATGAAGAGTGAAACAAGCAGAATCAAGAGAACATTGTATACAGCAACAGCAATATTATTTTAGAACAACATTGAATGAATAAGTTATTTTGACCATTATAAAGACTCAAATTAACTATAAAGGACATATGAAGAAAGGCATAATCTACATCCAGAGAAGGAACTGATAAATAGAAGTATGTATGGCATAATTTTACATATATATGCCTATTTGTGTCTAATGAAAGTCATCTGTAGTTTAAGGTGGAGGGTAGGGAAGAAAAAAGAAATTTACATGATAACTTTATTATATATTTTAAAAGAATAGCAAGTTGTACATAATAGATTTGCAGTTTCATCTACAATCATCTTTTTATTGTACTTTGTAATGGAAATGCTTGTTTTATTAAATTTATTAAATTTAATTTGTTAAATTAAATTAAAAATAAATAAATAAATGTGAAAAAGTAAGCTTCTATCTGTACCTCAACTTCATCAGTTTTCTCTCTCTGAAAACGTGTAGCATTTTTCATCATAGTCCTTTGGAATTGTTTTGGATCACTGCATTGATCAAAACAGACAAGTCTTTTACAGAAGATCACTATTACAATACTACTGTTACTGGATAAAATGTTCTGTTTTTTCTAATTTCACTTCCCATCAGTTTATATAAGACTTCCCAGGTTTTTCTGAAACCATCCTGCTCATCATTTCTTATAGCATAATAGTATTCTGTCATAATCATGTACCACAACTTACTCAGTCATTCACCAATTGATGGGCATCCCTTCAATGATCAATCCTTTATTATATGCACAAATTACTATTTTTGTACAAACAGATCTGTTTCCCTTTTTTTTCAATCTCTTTGGGATACAGACTTAGTAATAGTATTGTGGGTCAGAGATTATGCACACTTTTATACCCCTTTGAGCATAGTTCCAAATTGTTCTTCAGAATGTTTGGACCATTTCACAACTCCACCAACAGTATTAATGTCCAGATGTTTCCATCTTTCTTCCAGCATTTGTCATTTCCCTTTTCTGTCATGTTAGTCAATCTGATAGGTGTGAGGTGATATCCCAGAGTTGTTCCAACTTGCATTCCGCTAATCAATAGTGAGTTAGATAATTTTATGTGAATATTAATAACTTTGACTTCTTCAGAAAATTGCCTGTTCATATCATTTGACCATTTATCAACTGGGGAATGGCTCATCTTTTTTTATATAAATTTGGCTAGGTTTTATATGTATTTGAGAAATGAAACCTTTATCAGAGAAACATGATGAAAAAAATATTCTCCAGTTTCCTGTTTTCCTTCTAATTTTGGTTGCATTAGTTTTGTTTATGCAAAACCTTTTTAATTTTATGTAATAAAATTTATCATTTTATTTCCTATTGTGTTCTCTTTTGTTTGGTCATACTCTTCCCTTATCCATAGAGCTGACAGGTAAATTTTTCCATGTTCTCTTAATTTACTTATGATATCACCCTTTATATTTAAATCACTTATCCATTTTGACCTTATCTTGGCATATGGTGTGAGACATTGATCTATACTTAGTTTCTGTCAAACTGCTTTCCAGTTTTCCCAGTAATTTTTCAAATGGTGGGGTCTTACCTAACTTGGTTTTTTATCAAACACTATATTACTATGATTTGCTCTTATGTATTATGTACCTAATCTATTCTACTAATCCACTGCTGTATGTCTTAGCCCATACTAGATCATTTTGATGATTACCCCTTATCAATATAGTTTGAAATTTGGTACTGCTGGCTGCTTTCCTTCATAGCTTTTTTTTTTAAATTGGTGCCCTTGTTATTCTTGACATTTTGTTCTTCCAGATGAATTTTGTTACTATTTTGTTTAGCTATATAAAATAATTCTTTGATAGTTTGATTGGTTATGGCACTGAATAAATAAATAAACTTGGATAGAATTGTTATTTTTGGGGCAGCTAGATGGCGTGGTGAATAGAGCACTGGCCCTGAAGTCAAGAGGATCTGAGTTCAAATCTGGCCTCAAATCAAACACTTGATCCTTACTAGCTGTGTGACCCTTGGCAAGTCACTTAACCCCAATTGCTTAAGTTTGTGATCCAGTACAGCATATACATGAAAATCCTGGGTAAGAAGGATCCCATCAAAAGGAAACAACATTAATAAACATTGGAGGATATGACTACATATTGTGTGTGTAGGGGATGGTGGTGGGGCGGAATAAATACATCTATCTCTACTTTTCTAATCGAAAAGAAACTGGGGTTTGGCCTGCAGTGAATGTGCCATCAGCTCTGAGTGCCAACTGAGTCCTGGAGGAGGGAAACAGAAGACTCAACATCTAGAAATCAGATGAGATTTGAACTTGACAGTGGCATTTCCTCCCACATGTCACTAGATAGAGAATAAAATCTTCTCTTTTGGTTTCTTCTGGGAAGTCTCCAAAGCCATCTTCAAAAACATGTCAACAAACTGGTTTACTCTGGGGCAGAATCTATTCCCCATAACCAGAGAATGATATCTCCATAGAAAACTTATATGGGTGAAGATCTAGGATTATATCCTTAACAGTTACAGATTTCCTATCCTGATTATGTGAAAATTAGCTTTAAGTGGAATAAAATATTTTTGGAAGAGTATCCTGAATAACTACTTGGTAACTGCTAAAGAATTGCATATTATAATGAAACATTCATGTCTCTGATACATACTCTAAGACCATTGCCAAGTCATTAGTGGTCCCAACCAACTATCTAAGACTATACATTAAAGATGAGTTGTCAATACATATAAATGTAGGTAGTTTCTATGTCAGGGGTTCCCTATGTATATAAGATTAAAAAATCTATATTAGCAAAATGCTTTATATGAAAACGAGAGAGATGTAAGATATACTTATTATAAGTAGTGCTCTTATTTGACCTATTATGTCATTTTTAGGACCCTCAACCTAAAAAGCAACAGTAGGATGTAAAATCTCTTATCTTTTAAAACCACATTTCAATATACAGGATTCCATTTCATGTTTGTATTGTGTTTGTGAGTCAATATTTTTGTTATTGGCTGGAAGGACTTAATTTTGTAGGGAATCAGACTCCATTTTTACTAATATGGCTTCACTAGTCTTAGTCCTTCTATAACTTAGTTTATTTTATTTTGTTTTAGAAGAAAAGAAAGAGATGATTGTATATTAAATATTCTAGAACTTATTGAGTGCTAACTCAATTCAATATGTCATCAAAAATATTTTTTCTTTGACACTTAAAATCAGTTTATTTTTAGGAAATTGAAACAAAGCATTTATCAGTTTGCCTGAAATAACGAATTCACTTAATTTCTGAGGAATCATTGGAACTCAAAATCCTTTTGTAAGGAGACAAAGAAAATAGAGTACAAAGGAGACAGAAAATATTATATTCTCAAATGTGTTTCAGAGGCTTTTGTCTGAGATTGTCATTTGTGAACAAAATTCAAGAAAAGAGGGATATGATGTCACTGTCCTCAGTGTGTATGCCTGATTTTCTTAACATTTCAGGACAGGAAAGATGGAAAGAACCTTAGTTAAATCATAGATTTAAAGTACCTCAGAGCCAGGAGGGAATTTGGGGATGATAGTTCATACTTGAGGAGGACCGTCTTCTACAACATCACCTCCATTTGAAGACTTCCAGTGGAAATACTAATATTAAAAATAATAGCAGCAAAAGATTTATGTAATAGTATTAATAATAGATAGCACCTACATAGCATTTTAAGGCTGGCAAAGCTCTTATATTAAGTTTTATCCTCAGAAGAACTCTGGTAGGTAGGTGCTATTGCTATTTGTATTTTACAAATGAATGAGAGTCAGGTGGAGATTAAATGGCTTGCCCAGGACTACACAGGTAGAAAGTAGACAATCTGAGATTTGAAATAAGGGAGTAAGATGTAAGAAGACTTTAAAGACTGAAAAGGACTAGATTTTGAAGGACTTTGAATGCCAAGCAGAGGATAATATATGGAATGATAAGTCCAGAAGCCTGATTGTGAGGGGTTAAGAAGACATGTGAGGGGAGATAAAGTGGAGTCACCTATGCAGACCATATTCTCAAGGAATTTAGACACAAAGGGCAGAAGACAATAGTTAGCAGGGATGAAAAAATCAAATGAGTTTTTTTTTCCAGGATGAAGGAGATGTGGGTATGTTTGTAGGTACTAAAAATGAGCCACTAAACAGAGAGAGATTGAGAATATGTGATAGAGTGAGGAATGACAAATGGGGCAATATGTTAGAGGAGATGGAAGGGATGGAATTGCTTGAGCATGTAAAGGAGTTAGTCTTGGTGAAGAGTAATGCCACCTCATTATGTGAGACAGAAGTGAATATAGTAAAAGGTATATGAGTGATATAAGATAGGGAAGAAGAGAGAAGAGTTAGCTCATAGTGAATGGACTCAATTTTGTCTCTAAAATATGAGGCAAGATCATTATCTGAGGCAGTGGGGAAAGCTGGAGCCATGGCCAATTTGAGGAGAGACGACAAGTTTGGAAGAACTACTTTATAGAATATGACAGTGAGTTGATAAGATGGGTGTAGAACTATTACTTAGCAGCACTCAGGGTGCAATTGAGGTTGTGTAAAAAATTTGTAGTGTACCCAGTCAGAATGGTTTTATGATATTCTCCACCTTTGTTCAATAGCACATGTAGGAGCAAAGATAGTGAATATTGGGAGTGATTTAAGGTTGAGGCTTAGAAGAAAGTAACCAACAAAATGATAAGGGATTCTGGAGAGCAGGACAATATAGAGTTGAATTGGTTCACCCAGGGACCAGAATGGGGAAAAGACAAGAGTGTAGCTTGTGCAAGGAAGATGGCCTGGGACAGAATTGAGTGGCCAAGGGATTGATGGTCACAGTGCCAGCAAAGAGTGAAGTTTTGTAAGAAAAGCAGAGGGAGAGGTGAAAAGACAATAATATGTAGTCACACAAGGGAATTTCATGATTCTTGAATGTGGAGATGGTACACTTTTGAATGATGGCAACATCAAGGGTATGACCACCTGAGGTGGGGTAGAGAAGTAGGTCATGGAAATTGAGTAGGTTAAGGACCTGAGTGGATAGGATATTTGAGGGAGGGTCAATATGCATGTTGCATTCCCCTAGTATGAGACCAAGAGTTGGGGAGAAAAGAAAAGTTGTGAGCCATATATTGAACTTATTGAAGAAGAAAGGGAAGTGACCTGGAGGTCTGTAGACAACAGCTACCAAGATTTTGACTGAATGGTAGATATAAACAACATGAACCCCAAAGAAGAGTGGTTTTTGTGTAATGGAGGTAGGGGGAGAATCTAGAAATGGCTATGGGGAGCAAAGTTTGTTCCTACTTCTCCACCTTGACCAGTGAGCCTAGGGGAATGAATGAAGGTAAAGAAGGTAAAGAAGTAATGGAAGGCATGGTCTTCCATGGCTTGTGTTTCCAGGGGTGAGCCAGGTTTCAGTAAGAGCTAGTAGATGGAAGGAGTGGGAATGGAAAAGACTTAGTGAAGGAAAGTTTCTTACCTATGGAAAAGGCATTCTATAGGGTACAATGGAAGGGCTGGGTGGTACGTGGTTGGAACTTTGGAGTGTAAGTGTTGAGGGGAATGGGATTGAGGAATTCAGAGGCAGGGGTGGGAAATCATTTAGATGATCTGCAGAGATTCAAAATCATTGGAATTTTAAGGGTATGATCAAGTGTGAGAACATTCATCATTGAGTGGAGTTCACCATCCACTTTCCAAGAGTCTGGATATTGGGTTGGAGGCAAATACAGTATGAGACAGAAGGCACAAGCTCAAGTGGTGAGATGGGGAGTTGAGTTTCACAACTCCTGTTCCCTCCGAAGGGTGGAGATTAGGCAGGAAAGGGAACAGCAGGAGTTGGAAGTCAACCTATAAGGCAAGGGAAAGAAGTCCCATTTCCCACCAACTTGCCTCTACCACTTCTGCCAAGGGACAGAAACAGCTGGAAATGGAAGGCCAGAGATCAAAGTGAAGATTGTTTTTCTTCACATGGGAGGTTCCACATCCCAGTTGGGAGATTGGGCAAGCAGAAGGAGATGGATGTTGCCTTGTGCTGGCACAGATGGAATTTGTTGCTTTGGAGTAGATGGAAGATGCTCAGCCTGGCGCTGTGCCTCCTCTCAGGGGATGTACTGTACCCAGTTTAAGATGGAAGGTAAAAGGTACACAGTCATAAGAAGGTTTGGCTCCTCTTCTCACCTGCAAAGACCAGAAGCCAAGTGGCAACAGAATATGGTTTGAACAGGACAGGGTACAGTGAAACTAGAATCTCATTCTAAATATTTTAAAAGGAATACTTTTCCTGCTTTTTTGTATCCCCCATAGATTTATATTAAAATGCTCAATTCTTTTTTATATAAGCTATTGTCTAGTCCATCTCATCCAATCCTATATTTTTAGAGTTGATATTGCCAAATCCAGGGTAGAACTTTATATTTATCTGGTTAAATTGTATTTTAGATTCACCCCATTCAGTTCAAATATACTGATATCTTTTCGGATTACAATTTTTTCATATAATGATTAGTCTGTGTTTATACAACAACACTCATATTTAATAGAAATTAACAAGGTTCATTTTTTATTTTAAAAAAGGGTAAAAAAAAAGAAAGAAAATTTAACTTTCCCCAAATATGTGTTCTCTCTAAAGGATATAGGCAATTTTGCAATATAATATAAATATATTTTATATGTACAGAATATTTATATATTTATTCATATTAATATAAAGATATATATATGATATAAACACATTTTATGTGAATAAAATATAAATCTTTTGTATAATATAAATGAAATATTATGTGTATGTGTATATATATATATATATATATATTCTACCTTATTTTTTTATACTAATCATATCAGTCAGATCTGGCACTTCATCCAAATTAGTTTCTGCCATGGATTTTTAGTATGTGCCTATGTGAGAAAAAAAAGTATTATTGTGTTTGAAAAATCCACCTGTTCAGTTTTTGCATGAGGAATATGAAATACACATTTGGAGTTATTGTCCAACACCTGGGCAATTTAAGTATAGAGAATTGTATAAGAAAGTCAGAAAACTTTAACTCATCATTGAAAGTTCTTACTCTGTCCAAAGAGGGAAGCAGTATAGAGCAATGAAAAGGATGCTGGAATGGGACATGAGTTGGCATCCTGACTTTTCTATGTATTCTTGTGTAAATTACTTAACCTCTCTGGACATCAGTTTCCTCATCTTTAAAGTGATGGAATTAGAGCAGATAAATTCCAAAATTTCTTCCATCTTTAGACGTACAATACTATTTTTCTAGTCATGTCCTATTATCCAACTAATTTCTTTTGTAAAATCCATAGTGGTAAAAAAAAAATCTAGTTTACAAGGTAGCAAAAGCTTTCTCAAGTAAGTCCTTCTCCTTGGAAAAACTGATTTGACCAAGAAAATATGTCACTTCACATATTTAGACAATAATACCTCATGATAGTAAGTACTTTACAATTTGTAACAAGCTATTCTCACAACATAAATAGTACAGATATTGTTCTCCGTACTTCAAAATAATGAAACTGAGATACAGAATAGTTTAAAGAAGTTTTCCAGAGGCCACAAAGTTGAAAGTATCAGGTTCAGGCTTCAAAACTAAGGCCTTTCTTGACTATAGGACCAGAGAATGCTTTCTGTACTACACCATGCTACTCCTGACTTTAGAGATCCCAAAGTCCTTATCAACCAATCAATAAGCATTTAGTAAGCACTTACTATTTGTCTGGTACTCTGCTAGGCATTAAGAATACAGATACAAAAGTGAGAAAACAGTCCTCAAGTAATTTACATCCAGGGAATATAATTAAGGAATTCCTCATCAGTAAGTCTTTAAGAAGCTTAGTTTATGTCCTTCCATTGACTTGTTTTCGTATAGACCTAGAATACATGCCTCATTGAATAAGAGACATGTTAGATCTCTTTTTCTCATAAGTTTTAGAGAGGTACAGAGCTCATGCTCTTTTGCAAGCATATGAGATTTCAACACAGAAAGGTTTTATTTAAAGGTTGATTCTGTTCTTAGGCATTTAAGGAAGGAGACATTTTCTTGACTTTTTTTTAAATCCAGAGGAAGATTATTTGGATAAAATGAAAAAAAAAAACTTTATGGAATTACTACTTTTAACCTTTAGGTTAGATTTTAGTCCTTTTCTATGCCACCCAGCATTATAAAGGGATTACAAAGAATTCAGAAAGGGTGCTAGCTGGTATGAAAGCTGTTCAAAGCCAGGGACCATCTCCTGTATTTCTTGTCCCTACAAACCTCACATAGCACTTTGTTTTATAGCTTCAATACAATTATCATGTAGTAGCTTTAGAACTTTATAGTTTAGTAAACTAAAACACCATGAGAGAATATCTCCCTCAATGACTAGTACTCAGCAAAAGAAAATGTAATTTTCCCCAAATTTGTGTCCTGTCTAAAGTACACTAATAACTTTTCACTACACAAAGAGCCCCACCACCTCCTGGTTTTCAGGACCCTTAGGTAATTCTGGTGAGCTCTGGCTAAGTGCCAAAGGACTTGGCAATTTGAGATGACTAAGCAACAGTCTTAGTGGAACTTACTTCAACCATGAAGAACAGAATACTCAGTAGACTTTAATTGGAGGAACAACTCTTTCTTTCAGGCTCTCACCATTCTCACTCTTGAATGTGAAGTGTGAAACTCTCTGTGGTCCCTCTGGGCATCAGTGGTTATGGTGGCTGCTCACATATGGCAATAGGCACATAGACATTAGATTCATCACAGACTGGGCATTGGACCTCTAGCTTCCTTTTCTGCTTTATTTTTATTGGTCTGAGCATGTGACCAAATAATGATCTAGGAGGCAATTTTGTGACTTCAAGAGGTTAAGCAATCCCAGTTCCCTCAGTCGGTAGCACCTACATTATAGAAGGTGGTTTTTTGTGTTTTAGGCAATTTCTTTTGTATAGAAGAAAATGAACAGCTGTCTCATGCCTGACAAATTGCAAATTGAATACCTTCCTGCATTTTTGGAAAATGATAGATATGAGCCGTACCTAAACTTTAATCAGTTTTCCTAAGGCTCTAGGGTGGGTAGGTGGGGGGGGCATACAGAGGCAGAGAGTGAAAGAAAAGAGTCCAATGGCTCTTTTTGAAGAACCCACTCCCCCAAGATTGAAACTGGTCTATAATTCTAAAACTAGAAGTCTCTTAGTCACAGAAGTCAAATAACCTACCTCCATAGGCCCTGAGGATGAGAAGAAAAAAAAATTCTTCTCCTGAATTGCATATCTCCTGACAAAATAGTCACTTAATAAATGTTATTGTTATTGTCCTATCCCCTGACATAGGGCCTAGCTAATATATTTCTGGGCCTCTAGAAAGCACTCAATTAACACTTTCTAATTGACTCACTGAAAATAGATACAGCTACATAATTCTACAAAAACAAAATAAAGCAATAAAAATAATTCTGCACATAAATAGAAAGTTCCATATTAGAAAGAAAGTAAAATATTCTTTTTTTGTTAATCTAACTTTTAAACTACATTCATTAAACTATATTAATTTTGAATGGCTCTCCTTTTGTAGTATTATCGATGATATTTTATTGTAAGCATCACTGAATGTTATATTGGTGTTCAATATTTGTGTTAGAAATGAAAGATGACAAAATCTACAAAGTATATTCAAAGTCATGTACTCATGTGAATAGCTTGGTTAGGTGACCCATTTCCTGGGATGCTCAGTGGAGTGGGAAATACTGGGAAACAGTGAATCAGCCATAAATTTTATCCTGAATTGAAGAGTTAAGGTAACAACTACTGATAGACCAAACCAGCAAATAATAGAGATTATAACTGAACTTATTATCACTACATGTGTACAATTGTATTGCTTATGCAGACATTTGCTTAATTTTAAAAACTTAATTGAAAGGCATAATAATATTCCATACCACTTGGTTGACTATATTGCAAGGTCTTTGATACTGGCTACCATATCTTATACATCTTAGTGTAATGGGGTGTTAATAGAGGTTGCCCCTATTGGTAACTGATGCTTCCAGTGCAAATCACTCACAGGCAACAGAATCTAGATGTGGGGATAATATCAATTAGCAAGTGAGGATTCTGATTGGGTAGGGGCATTAGTATTGTGCCTAGTTGTTGGCTGAATGAAGATCTCCTGAGAGAGTGATGAGGGGTTCAGAGCAGCAGGGTTAGACCTGGGGAAAATAGAGAAAGAGATGGAGAGGAAAGGAAATATGAATCATGAAGGGCTTTCTCTGAACAGTTAAGTGAGATTTCTCATATAATTCCAAATTATTTTTTAGAACTAGTGGAACAAACATCTCCTCCACCAAAATTTTATTATTATCAGAGTCTACAATATTGACTATTTCAATATTTTATCATTAATCCCACTTTGAGAAAGTGAGGTAAAAATCTCAGAATTGTTTTAATTGATATTATTATTAGTAGTAATTTGTAATGTTCACTCTATAAGATTGTGACAATTTTCAATTCTTATTTGTAGTACTGTTTATATGTGTTGACTACTGATACACTGGGGAATAGTTCTTGGTTTTATATATTTGTTTGAATTCTCTATATGTCTTCTACATCATGCTTTTATCTGAGATGTACAAGATATACAGAGAATACAAATATCCTACTTGATAATTTCTCTTACATAAATTGCATTGATTTAAAACATTGATATCTTCTGTTTTTGCATTGCATTCATTTCTGATACATCCCTACACCTTTTTTCTTCTTAGTAAGCCATACTCTATAACAACATTTTTAAAAGAAAAGGGAAGGAATCAGACAAATGCAGCTAACATACCAACCATGCCTGATAGTATATGCAAATCCCACTCCCATAGTCCATACATCTGCAATGAAGGGAAGGAGGCACATTTTCTCCAGTCTTTTCCAGGGATGATTTTGGTCATTATAATTTCACATTATTCAGAATCATTTTTTGTTCTTTCCATTTTCATTGTTATAGTAATTTCATATGTTCCCCCCCACCCCGTTCTATTTTCTTCACTGTGTATCATGTCATTTGAGTCTTCCCATGAAGATTTCTGAATTCTTAATTTTCATTATTTCTTACAACTCAATAATATTTCATTGCTTTCAAGTTGCACAATTTGTTTAGCCGTTCCCAAATCAATGAGAACCTACTTTTTTCCAGTTATTTCCTATCATGAAAAAAGGGCTGTTATGAATATTTTAGTATAAATAGTATTTTTTCTTCAGGCTTTGACCTCATTGAAATGTATATACTCAGCAGCGGGTCTTTGGGTCAGTGGGTATCAACATTTTGGTTGTTTCACATACCCTACAGAACTGACCATTTTCGTCTTTTGTCATCTTTTCTTTTCTAACAAATATTTTGTTTTAATCAGCCACCATTCACTTTCTCACACTCCTATCCCAAACCACACCCCCCCATTTGAGAATTCAAGAAAAACAGAATCTATTACAAATATATATGTAATCAATCAAAACAATTTTCCACATTGTTCATGTCCAAAAATATTTGTCTCATTCTGTATTCTGAATCCCTCACCTCTGTATAAGGAGGTAAGAGGTATGTTTCATCATTATTCTTCTGGAATTCTGGTTAGTCATTACACCAGTTCAGTACAATAGTATTCCATCATATTTATATACCATAATTTATTTGGCCATTCCCCTATTTATGGGCACCCTTCTTGGATTCCTATTTTTTGGCACCTATATGTCTTTATACTTCAAAAGAACCATGAATATTTTTGCACATGCTTAGAGTTGGTTTTGATTAGGACCAATCCCTCCATTAATATTTTTGTTATTGTTCAGTTGTGTCAGTCATGTCCAACTCTTTGTGATCCCATTTGGATTTTTCCTGACAGAGATCTTGGAATAGTTTGTTACTTCCTTATCCAGCTCATTTTACAGATGATGAAACTGAGACAAACAGGGATAAGTGAATTGCCTAGGGTCACAGAGCTAGTAAGTGTCTGAGGCCAGTTTTGAACTCATGAAGATGAATCTTCCTGATTTCAATCCCAGTGTTCTATCCATTTCACCACCTAGCTGCCCTTAATATACTCCCCCTTTATTTTTTCATCCTTTCCCCTCCTGTTTCCTTGTTGAATGAAATGTACTCAATTCTGTGTGTCTATATTCTTTATTATTTTGACCAGTTCAGATGAGAGTGAGGTTCAAGTGTCAGACACTCTCCTCCAACTCTCCTTCTCATTTGTATATATATCTACTTGCGCACCTTGATTATGTGAGATAATTTCCTATAAACTCCTTTTCTCCTCCCTTCCCCTCTTTTTTTCTCTTTCAGTTCTTTTCTTAAGATCATCAAGATATAACAGGACCATTCCTAGACCTTGTCTAATTGGATTCCCTCCATGAACTCTGCTGATAGGGTTTAGAAAAGTCATATGTGTCAATGCTCCAGATTTGAATGTAAGTAGTTTATCCTTGTTAAGTTTTTTATCTTTGTCATTAATGTTCATCTTTTTATGTATCTCTTCACTCCCATGATTGAATTTCAAAGTTTCTACACAGTTCTCTGGTCTTTTTATTAGGAATGCTTAGAAATCCTCTATTAATGGTTTATTTTGTCCCCTGTAGCTTTAAACTCAGTTTTTCAGGGTAAGTTCTTGTTTATAAGCCCATATCTTTTGCCTTCTGGAGCATCATATTCCAAGATTACTGCTCTTTTATAGTGGTGGCTACTACAACATGTATAATCCTGACTGTAGCTTCTGGGTATTCAAATTCTTTCTTTATAGACACTTGCAATTATTATTAGTAGTAATATTATTATCTTTGTACCTGGAAGCTCTGGATTTTGGTTATCATGCTTCTTGGGGTTTTCATTTTTTTTTTATCATGAGATGACTAGCAGATTGAATTTCTACATTGACCTCTGGTTCTAAGAGATCTGGGCAGTTGTTTTATTTAAAGATTTCTTTAAATAGGACTTCTGGGCTCTTTTTTTTCTGATTATGACCTTCAAATAGTTCAATGATTCTCATTTTTTCCCCTCAATCTATTTTCCAGGTCAGTTATTTTTATTACAAAATACCTTGCATTTTATTTTTTCAGCCTTTTGACTTTGTTTTAATATTTCTTGTTGTCTTGTGGAGTCATTGGCTTCTATTTGGTCCATCTGAATTTCCAGGGAGTTTGTTGTTTGAGCAAGGTTTTGTGCCTCTTGTGCCAAGCTTTTAATTCTCTTTCCAAATATTTCTTCCATAGTTCTCATTTGTTTTCTTTTTTCTCAAGCATTTAAATTCCATTTATAAAAACATTTCTAAAGTCTTATTTCATCTTTTCCAGGAATTCTAGTTGAGTTTATACCCCAGCTTTGTTTTTACTTTAGGCAATACTTGTAGATGTTTTGGAATCATTTTCTTCTGCATTTGTTTATTGAGTGTTTCTACCACAGTAATAGTTCATTATGATGAGGTTCTTTTCATGTTTGTCATTTATCCAGCCTACTTCCTGACTTCAGATTTGATATTAGGGCTTAGATCTGTCACCCTTTCTGAAGCAAATGGTATGATCCTGTTGCTGCTTTCTTAGAGTTTTATGTTGTGTTATTCCAGGATCTCAGGAATAGAGTAGGGACTTAAAAGTTTCAGTGCTTTAAAAGTCAGTTGGAAAAGTCTGATTGATGCCCCCTTGTTCTAAGCTCCACAAATTCCTGACTTGGTTTTGTGTTTGTGCAAGAGTAGACTGCTGCTGGGCTCTGCCTTTTGTCTTAACTGGAAAACTGTTGGTACAAAGTACAAAGGCTTCTCTTTGGTTGGGAATTCCTGCCTTGGTTAATAAGTCAGTAAACATTTTTAAGTCCCTATTATGTGCTAGACACTGTACTAAGCACTGAGGGGATCCAAAACAAAAGGCAAAACACAGTCCTTTCTCTCAAGGAGCTCACAATCTTGGTTATTCTTCTGCAGGCTGGGCTTGATTTGTAAAGCGATACCTGACTCTGACCTTGCAGTCTCAGCCACGCCATTCTTGCTCCTGAATTCTGAACGTCTTTTCTTGCTACACCACTAGGGCCTCCCTACCTGGGAACTCCACCCACCCTCTACTCTGCTCCACTACCCCATGCCATGCAGTCTGCCCTG
This sequence comes from Vombatus ursinus, assembly GCF_900497805.2. Taxonomy (NCBI): domain Eukaryota; kingdom Metazoa; phylum Chordata; class Mammalia; order Diprotodontia; family Vombatidae; genus Vombatus; species Vombatus ursinus. The sequence goes on along the minus strand of NW_020948463.1, from coordinate 1,248,442 downwards.
GATCTATGACTTAAAACTATATAGTGAATGACAAAGCTGCCCATTCCTACCTGTTTCCATTACAGTGATCTGGTATGGGACTGGTGGTGCCAGATATGGGTCTGGAACCTCTTCTTGTTCTGGTACAGAACCTCTCCCTAGGCACTTTGGTGCTTTATGCACCAGATCTGACCCTGACCCCAGTGTCTACAGACCTCTCTATCTGTTTTCAAGCTCAGCTGGACAAATGACTCACTGCAGCATTTTTTGAATTTCCCCAACTGGGTTTGTCCTGGTGCATTTTTAAGATCAATTTGGAGAAGTTTGTAGATGAAAGAACATGATATTTGCTTTCTATCATTCTGCCATCTTGGCTCTATCTCTCATCTTTTGTCATTTTTGCCAACTTTTCTGGGTGTGAGGAGAAACATCAGGTTTGTTTTATTTGCTTTTCTCTTATTATTAGTTGTCTCAAGCAATCTATATGATCATTAATAGTTTGTATTTTATGGGGAATTGTTTATTCATTTTCTTTGATGTACAAAATTAATTTTATATAATTTAATTGCCTATTTTATCTTTTATGATCCTATCTACTGTATCTTTTATATGATTAAGAATTTTTCCCTGGCCTTATATGTAAAAACTATTTCCCCTATTTTTAAAAATAATGTGACCTTTAATATCTAAGCTAGGTATCCTTTTTGAACTTACTATGGCATATGTCATATATGCAGATATAAACCTTATTTCTGCAGAAATGCTTTCCAGTATTCCCAGAAGTACTATTAAAATGAAGAGCTCTTTCCCCAGTAGTTTGTATCTTGGGTTTATCATTAATTATTTCCCTCCCTTAAGTACTCCATGTTTCAGATAAACTGCCCTGCTTGCTCTTCCCTGTATGTAGTAAGTCCATCTCTCGCCTTCATGGCTACAGTACTATTCCTCCTAGTCTCTGCCTCTAGTACCCTTGTTTACTTTCAAGGCTCAGCTTAGTTGTGACCTCCATCAAAAGATCTTTACTGTTTCTACTTAGTGATAACCCACCACTCTAAAAAAAATCACTTTGTAATTATTTTGCATATATCTTATCATTACTTATCTGACATAAGAAGCATTTTAAAATGCTTATTAAATTGAATTGAATCTCACATCATGATGCTATCTTTGATTGCCTCTGGGTCTTGCTTATGTAGACATTTGCAGTGATCTACTTTTTTGCTCTGTTTTGTTTTGTTATTTTAACCAGCACCAAATAGTTTTGGTAATTGCAGCTTTATAATATCATTTTATGCCTATGATGGCATCACAACCTCATACCTGATATTTTTTATTACTCTTCTTGAAATTTAGGTATCTGCCAAATGAACTGTGTTATTGTTTTGTCAAATTTTATAAACTAATCCCTGGGCAACTTAATTGGCATAACACTAGATCTGTAAATTATTTATGGAATATATTCATTTTTATTGTTAGTGTAGGCTAACCATGAGCAATAAATCTCTCCAATTATTTGTCTTCCTTTATCCCTCCAGAGTAATTTAAGTGGCATTTCTATAAGTTCTGTTGTTTCTTGTTTTTTTTTTAACTCGTTCATTTTGCAGTTAGTTTGCAAACAGTTTTTCTGTCTATTGTTTCATTGTGGTTTTTGTTAGTGCTTTACCAAAATGTTAGGTATTTTATGGAATTACTTTACATCCTGCTACTTTGTTGAATCTATGAATTGTTTTTTTCAGTTTAGAATAGCAAAACCATAGATTTAGTCCTGGAAATGACCCTAATGATCATCTAGTTCAACTACCTCATTTTACATATGAGGAAACTGAGGTCTACATGGGTCAATGACTTGTCCAAGATTACTCTCAAATACTCAAATAGATCTGTAATCTCATTCACTTGAATGTGAAGCACACAACCCATCTATTCCTGTTTATCCTAAGTATCTCCTGTCCTTGTATTATGTCCTCCCTTAAATTCACCAGAAAGCATTCATCTAACATGCTGGGGTTGCTTCCTTTCTTACTTGGTTCAGACATTACAAGGATACCAGAAGAGCATCCAAATGTCTATCTGTTACACTTACTTTTGTGACATGACAAATCCTTCATCATTTTTCCTCACATTCTCTTGATATCTCTTACTCCAATCAGTCTTCAAAATGACTTGTTATATATTAGAACCTGATTGAGCCCACCATGTGCTTCTACATTGCCCTTTGTGTGACACACATTTTAAATTCCACAGAGATTGTAGTTTCTCATAATTTACAGCTATGTAGCACTGACAGACTATTAGTATTGAAAAGATGGGCTTTTGTTTCTCAGAGAAGGTTGTATTATTAAAGGAACTTCACAATTTCTTGAAGGCATTTCTCTCTAGCTTCTGTTCAATTCTTAGCCAAAGAATCAGTCTGGCCTAAATCATCTCTCCTCTTTCCTTCCCTCCCTGCCTCCATCTGTCTATTCATCTATTATGGTTTATACAACTAACTACATGTCATAATCTGACCCATAGATATTCAATTCTTAATGCATTTGTTGTTTGTTGTTTTTCTCTATGAATGTCAGGGTAGTGGTTATGGATATCCTCCAGGAGACTATCACATTTCAGGAATTAAAGCAACTGTATAATGTCTACTACATCAGGAGGAATGTTGCCTTCTACTGAGAGTCCATCTTCAATTTGGACACTGTTTTGGATCTCCTCTAGCACAAGGTTGAATATTCTGTTTTGTGTCTTATTTAATATTTGTGATCAGAAGGTAATTGGAAAAAGATTATCTCATATTTTTCAAAGAATTTTGTACAATTTTGATGAATGGGGGGAGTAGGACACATTGTTAGAAGAGAACCATTAACATGATGTTTTACTCTACAAAATTAGAGGGTTTTCTGTAATTAAAAATAATAAACATGGCAGGATCTTATAATCTCCACATTTTTAGTGAATGGTAGTAAATCTATCAACTGTTTGCCAAAGCTAACCTACTTCCTACTAATCATCTCAACAAAGATGACCTCAATGTGTATATGTAAGTGATTTTCATAAAGGAGGTGATACAAGTGGAAAAGTATACCTATTAGTCAGTAGTTTTTTTTATTTTTTATTAATTTATTTTGATTTATCAATAATCACTTTTGAGTTTAAAATTTTTCTCCCCCTTCCCACCACCCTCCTCAAGATGGCACACAATCTGATATGGGCTATACATTTACATTCATATTAAATGTATTTTCACATTAGTGATGTTGTAAGTAAAAATTAAAACCAAAAGGAGGAACCATAAGAAAGAGGGAAAAAAACTCAACAGAAGAGGAAAAAAATAGCAATTCAACTTCCATAGTTCTTTCTTTGGATGTGGATAGCATTTTCATCACAAGGCCTCTGGAGATGTCTTAGATCCTTGTATTGTCAGGAAGGATTAAGTTTGTCAATATTAGTCATCACACAACGTGGATGTTATTGTGTACAACATTCTCTTGGTTCTGCTCACTTCACTCATCATCAGACTATACAAGTCTTTCTATGTTTTTCTGAAGTCAGTCTGTTCATCATTTCTTATAGCACAATACTATTCCATCACATTCATATACCACAACTTGCTCAGCCATTCCCCAATTGATGGGTATCCTCTCAATTTCCAATTCTTTGCCACCACAAAAAGAGCTGCTATGAATATTTTTGTACATGTAGGTTCTTTTTCCGTTTGTGTGATCTCTTTGGGATATAGCCTTAGAAGTACTATTGCTGGGTCAAAGGTATGCACATTTTTATAACCCTTTGGGCATAGTTCCAAATTGCTCTCCAAAATGGTTGGATCATTTCACAACTCCACCAACAATGCATTAGTGTTCCAATTTTCCCACATCTTCTCCAACATTTATCATTTTCCTGTTTTGTCATGTTGGCCATTCTGATAGGTGTGATATACCTCAGAGTTGTTTCGATTTGCATTTCTCTAATCAATAGTGATTTAGAGCATTTTTTCATATGACTATAGATGACTTTAATGTCTTCATCTGAGAACTGTCTGTTCATATCCTTTGACCATTTATCAATTGGGGAATGGCTTGCATTCTTATAAATTTGACTTAATTCTCTATATATATTTTAGAAATGAGGCCCTTATCAGAGAGACTAGTTGTAAAAATTCTTTCCCAATTTTCTACCTTCCTTCTAATCTTAGTTGCATTGGCTTTGTCTGTGCAAAAATTTTTCAATTTAATGTAATCAAAATTATCTATTTTGCTTTTTGTAATGTTCTCTATCTCCTGTTTCATCATGAATTCTTCTGTTCTCCATAGATCTGACAGGTAAACTATTCTCAGGTAAATTGTTCTCCCAGTTTGCTTATAGTATCAGCCTTTATATCTAAATCATGTACCCATTTTTACTTTATTTTGGTATATGGTGTGAGATTTTGGTCTATGCCTAGTTTCTGCCATACTCTTTTCCAGTTTTCCCAGCAGTTTTTTTCAAAGAGTGGGTTCTTATCCCAGAAGCTGGGGTCTTTGGGTTTATAAAATAATAGGTTACTATAGTCATTGACTACTGTGTCTTGCATATTTGACCTATTCCACTGATCTACCACTCTATTTCTTAGCCAGTACCAAGCAGTTTTGATGATTGCTGCTTTATAATACAATTTAAGATCTAGAATGACTAGGCCACTTTCCCCTGCACTGCCTTTCATTGGTTCTCTTGATATTCTGGACCTTTTGTTCTTCCAAATGAATCTTGTTATTATTTTTTCTAACTCTATAAAATAATTTCTGGTGGTTTGATTGGTATGGCACTGAATAAGTAAATTAGCTTAGGTAGAATTGTTATTTTTATTATATTAGCTCGTTGAGCAGCTGATTAGTTCCATGGATTAGCTCCATGAGCAGCTGATGTTTTTTCAATTATTTAGATTTGACTTTAGTGAAAAGTGTTTTGTAATTGTGTTCATAGAGTTCCTGGGTTTGTTTCTGGAGGTAAACTCCTAAACATTTTATAATGTCTACAGTAACTTTAAATGGAATTTCTCTTTCTATCTTTTGCTATTGGGCTTTGTTGGTAATATATAGAAATGCCAATGATTTATGTGGGTTTATTTTATAACCTGCAACTTTGCTAAAGCTGTTTATTATTTCAAGTAGTTTTTTACTTGATTTGCTGGGATTCTCTAAGTATAACATCATGTCATCTGCAAAGAGTGATAGCTTTGTTTCTTCTTTGCCTATTCTAATACCTTCAATGTCTTTTTCTTCTATTATTGCTAAAGCTAACATTTCCAGTGCAATGTTGAATAACAGTGGTAATAATGGACATCCTTGTTTCACCCCTGATCTTGTTGGAAATGCTTCTAGCTTGTCCCCATTATATATTATGCTTGCTGAAGGTTTTAGATAGATGCTATTTATTATTTTAAGGAAGACTCCATTTATACCTATGCTCTCTAGTGTTTTTAATAAGAATTGGTGTTGTATTTTGTCAAAAGCTTTTTCTGCATCTATTGAGATGATCATGTGGTTTCTGTTAGTTTTGGTGTTGATATGATCAATTATGCTGATAGTTTTCCTTATATTGAACCAGCTCTGCATTCCTGGTATAAATCCTACCTGGTTATGGTGTATTATTATTGTGATAAGTTGCTGTAATCTATTTGCTAATATTTTGTTTAAAATTTTTTATCTATATTCATTAGAGAAATTGGTCTATAATTTTCTTTCTCTGTCTTGACTCTTCCTGGTTTAGGTATCAGCACCATATTTGTATCACAAAAAGAATTTGGTAAGATTCTTTCTTCACCTATTTTACCAAATAGTCTATGTAGTATTGGAATTAATTGTTTTTTAAATGTTTGATAGAATTTACATGTAAATCCATCTGGCCCTGGAGATTTTTTCCTAGGGAGTTCATCAATGGTTTTTTCAATTTCTTTTTCTGAGATGGGGTTATTTAAGTATTTTACTTCCTCTTCTGTTAATCTAGGCAATTTATATTTTTGTAAATATGTATCCATTTCACTAAGATTGTCAAATTTGTTGGCATATAGTTGGGCAAAATAATTCCTAATTGTTTTAATTTCCTCTTTCTTGGTGGTAGCTTCACCTTTTTCATTCTTGATACTAGTAATCTGGTTTTCTTCTTTCTTTTTTTTAATTAGATTAACCAAAGGTTTATCTATTTTACTGTTTTTTTCATAAAACCAGCTCTTAGTTTTATTTATTAGTTCAATAGTTTTCTTAATTTCAATTTTCTTAATTTTTCCTTTGGTTTTCAATATTTCTAATTTGGTGTTTAATTGAGGACTTTTAATTTGTTCTTTTTCTAGTTTTTTTAGTTGTATGCCCAATTTATTGATCTCCTCTTTTTCTATTTTATTTATGTAAGCATTTAGAGATATAAAACTTCCCCTAAGAACTGCTTTTGTTGCATCCCATAAGTTTTGGTATGTTGTCTCATTATTGTCATTCTCTTGAATGAAATTATTGATTGTTTCTATGATTTGTTGTTTGACCCAATCACTTTTTAGGATTAGATTATTTAGTTTCCAATTATTTTTTAGTCTATCTTTCCATGCCCCTTTATTACATATAATTTTTATTGCCTCATGATCTGAAAAGGATGCATTTAATATTTCTGACTTTCTGCATTGTATTGTAAGGTTTTTATTCCCTAGAACATGGTCAATTTTTGTGTATGTGCCATGTACTGCCGAGAAAAAAGTATATTCCTTTCTGTCCCCATTCAGTTTTCCCCAGAGGTCTATCACACCTAACTTTTCTAAAGTTCTATTCCCCTCCTTAACTTCTTTCTTGTTTATTTTGTGGTTAGATTTATCTAGTTCAGAGAGGGGGAGGTTGAAGTCCCCCACTAGTATAGTTTTGCTGTCTATTTCTTCTTGTAACTCCCTGAACTTCTCCTCTAAGAATTTGGATGCTATACCATTTGGTGCATATATGTTTAGTAATGATATTACTTCATTGTCTATGGTGCCTTTTAGCAGGATGTAGTTTCCTTCCCTATCTCTTTTGATAAGATCTATTTTTACTTTTGCTTTGTCTGAGATCAGGATTGCTATCCCTGCTTTTTTTACTTCAGCTGAAGCATAATATATTTTGCTCCAGCCTTTTACCTTTACCCTGTATGTGTCACTCTTTTTCAAATGTGTTTCTTGTAAACAACATATTGTAGGATTATGGTTTTTAATACAATCTGCTATATGCTTCCGTTTTATGGGAGAGTTCATCCCATTCACATTTACAGTTATGATTACCGTCTGTGTCTTTTTCTCCATCCTTTTTCCCCCCTGTTTATGCTTTTCTTTCTCCTTTCTCCTTCCCCCCCACTAGTGTTTTGTTTTTGACCAGTGCCTCCTTCAGTACCTCCTCCCTTCTATTAGTCCTTTCCCTTTTCTTCCCCTTTACCCTTACTGCTTCTTCCCTCCCTTCTATCCCCACTCCCTTTTCTTTCCCCTTTTCCCTCCTACTGCCTATAGTGCAAGTTAGATTTCTATACCTAACTGATTATGTTATTCCCTTCTTGAGCTAAATCTGATGAGAGTAAGGTTCAAACAATGCTCATCCCCCTCCCTTCTTTACCTCTGCTCTAATAGGTTTTTGTGTCTTTTCCTGTAATGTAATTTACCCTTGTCTGCTTCCTCCTTCTTCAGTACATTTTCTTAGCTCAGACTAATCCACTTACTTGGATCCATTTAACACACTTGATTAAATTTTTTTTTATCATTACATCAAAGTCAACATATCCACCCTCTTTATGTATACTCCTTTAACATGGTATGATAACAATACAGTTCTCAAGAGTTGCAAGTGTCTTCTTCCCTTGTAGAGATGTAAACATTTTGCCCTTATTAACAATATATTGTATCTTTCTGTCCCATTTTTATGTTTCTCTTGAATCTTGTACTTGAAGATCAAATTTTTTGTTGAGCTCTGGTCTTTTTATCAGGAAGGTTTGGAAGTCCCCTATTTCATTGAATATCCATCTCCTTCCCTGAAAAATCATGCTTATTTTCATGAGTAGTTAATCCTTGGTTGCATTCCAAGCTCCTTTGCCTCACGGAATATCATGTTCCACGTCCTACAGTCTTTTAATGTAGAGGCTACAAGGTCCTGTGTAATCCTGACTGTGGTTCCATGATATTTAAATTGTTTCTTTCTGGCTGCTTGCAGTAATTTCTTTTTAATCTGGTAATTTTGGAATTTAGCTGTTATATTCCTTGACATTTTCAATTTGGGATCTCTTTCAGGTGGGAAGGGGTGGATTCTTTCTATAATTATTTTGCCTTCTGGTTCTAGGACTTCAGGGCAGTTTTCCTTTATGATTTCCTGAAGGATATTGTCCAGGCTCTTTTTTTCATCATGATTTTCAGGTAGGCCTATAATTTTTAAATTGCTCTCCTGGATCGATTTTCCAGGTCAGTTATTTTACCCATGAGGTATTTTACATTTTAATCTATTTTTTTCACTTTTTGTTTCTGTTTGAGTGATTCTTTCTCTCTATAGAGTCATTAGTTTCCATTTGTTCAATTCTAATTTTTAACATTGTTTTCTTCTGTTAGATTTTGTACTTTCTTCTCCAATTGGTCAATTTTATTTTTAAGGGATTTGTTTTCTTCAGTGTACTTTTTTTCCAATTGGTCAATCGTACTTTTTAAGGACTCCTCTACCTCTCTCATTTGACTTTTAAAATCCTTCTTGAGCCTTCTAAGAAGGCTTTTTGGGCTTCAGACCAGTTCATATTCCCTTTTGATGTTGCAGATGTGGGTTTGATGACAATGCTGTCCTCTTCAGAATTTCCGTCTTGATCTTCACTCTTCTCATAATATGAATCTATCGTACATTTCTTTTTACTCATGGTGTTTCTTTATTCCCCGGCCTTTAAAGAGATTAAGCTCTCCTGCTGGGGAGCACAGGGTCCTGACCCAAGCTTCTTGTGTTGGGAGCCTAGATCTTGGTCACTGGCTTTGTGTGCTGGGGCATTTTATGTTGGCAATTGGAAGCTGTAGGTTTCTGGCAGCTTACCTAGTATTGGGCTGGAATCAGCAAGGCTGGGACTTTCAGGCAAATCTACTTTGCCTACTTTTCTTTTCCTTTAACTTTGTTTAATTCCTTTTAGATTGGTGCTGCCAGGTGTTTATCTGCCTGGGGCCCCTTGCAGTGCTGCCTCCCTTAGTTCTGTTGAGGCACTGGGAGACTCCTTTGCTGTAGAATGCCAAGGCACCTGGTGGTTTTCTGAGCTGGTTTCCACTGGTTCCCCCACCCTCACTGAGGCACTCGGAGGTCCAGCTGTTGGTGTTTGCCTGCTTGACCACCTAGGCTTTGGGATCTCCTCCTGGTTGGCAGTTGGAGGCTGTAGGGTTCTGACAGCTTACCTGGTGTTGGGCTGGAATCAGCAAGGCTGGAACTTTCAGGCAAATCTAGATTGCTTTCTTTTGCTCCTTTCAGACGAATGCTGCAGGGTGCTTATCAGCCTGGGGCCCTTTGTAGTGCTGCTTCCCTTATTTTTTGCTGAGGCACTGGGAGCACTGTTTGCTGTCGAATGCCAAGGCACTAGAATCTCCTCCTGGTGTGCTAAAGTGGGTCTTTCCACTAGCTGGCTGGGCGACTCCCGGTTCCGTTCTGCTTCCCTTCCCCCAGGGTAAGAGGGGCCTTTCCTGTTAATCCCTCTAGCTACCTGGGCTACTGCACCTCGTCTTTCTTCTGGTTCAGCTGTTCCAGGGTTTTTTCTGGGGTGATATTTTCTGGGTTTTCAGAGGCTGATAGGGGAGGGTCAGAGTGACTACCTTTTTACTCCTCCATCTTGGCTTCCAGAAGGGGAAGTCTCTTTTGTTTTTTCTATCCTGTGTTTAGTCAGTAGTTGTTGATGTTATTTTCAGTCATCTTTTTTCAGGTTTTACAAGCTCAAAGTTTTTTTTTCATCATCTTTTTTATCTTCTGTTCTTTCAGGGGAATTAATTTCAGATATGAATTGATTCCTATATACTCATAATTATGTAACTTCCAGCACAGTAATCTTGCATTTAAATTTGGTTTAATATAGCTATTCTTCCAATATTTTCTCTTTTTAGTACTATTTCTGTCCTTTATAACCATATCTGGAATTGTGAGTTTAGAATCCAAATATAGTAGATTTCCTCTTTTCCCCCAAGGGAGAACATTTTTTAAATATAATCTTTTTAGATATTTTTATTTTTCTCTTATTAGTTGATGCTATGATACTACCCATCAAATAGAAACATTTTAACTGCCTGATATGTTAAATTTTTGTGGAACTGCTTACTCTTTTTAGAAAAATATGTTTTAATTTATTTCATTAATTATTTCTCAATTACATTTTTAAAAATTATTAACATTATTATTATTTTTTAATTTTGGCTTCCAAATTCTTTCCCTAACTCTTAATACTCCCCTCCCCTTGAGAAGACAAGTAATATGATATCATAGATGTGAAGTCATGCAAAACATATTTCCATAATAGGCATGTTGCAAAAGAAGCCACACACACACACACACACACACACACACACACACACACACACACAC